>NC_142033.1:108623130-108799196 GCF_982192425.1 Myodes glareolus | reverse complement strand
TGCTTCACAAAGACACGTAGGTAGCGCGCCGCCCCCGCCTGCGCGCCCCCTGGCACCAGGCTGCCCCCTCGGGCCCGGGCCCCGGGCGGAAACAAAGAGCGCGCCGCGCTGGGAAGCAGGGGGCAGCCAGACGGGGGGGGGGGGGGGGCGGGGGCGCGCCGCGCGCTCTCGGGCGCCCTCTGCGCGGCCTTACTTGCCTGGGGCCCCCCTCCCCCGCCAGGGTCTGCACAAAGGCAGGAGCGCCCTATGGGGCCCCAAGATGCACGGGAACTACGGGGGTGGCACGACAGACGTGGGCCCCTGGGATGGCACTGGGAAGGGTCCAGTCTCTGCGCGCCTTGGGGGGCCTACAGCCGCCCCCTCTTGTGCCCGCGGTCTCGCCGCTTCCGCATCTGCTCGGCGGCCCCCTCTGCGTCTGGCTGTCTCCCCATCACTTACGTCTCTCTGCCCCCCTTTGTTCTCGCTTCCCCACACCTCCCCCAATCCGGTATTTAAATCGCCTCCAGGCCAGGGAGTCTCCCCTCCCCTCATCCCCTCGCGGGCCTCTGGGGACACGCAGTGTCCATCCCCAGCGGAGGGGCCCTTGTGGGGGAGGGGCGAGGGGGAGGGTCTCCTTTGTTTGAGCAGCAGACTGTGCCGGGGAGGGAGGGGGAGAGCCCGGGTCGTTGTAGCCCCCGAAGGCCTCTATCAGAAAAGGCCGGAGCCCCGCGGCGCCCACAAAGACGAGCCCGGGCAAGAATTGGGGAGTTGTAGGCAGGAGCTGCCCAGGAGGGGGGCGCGGGGGAGGGTGGCAAAGAGCCCACGGGGGTTCAGGTGATGGAAAAGTCTCTTGTTCCTTGCAGATGGGAGGCTGCTTTAACCTAGAGTTAAGTCAGCTGGTTAATGGGGAGGACTCACAGGAGTGAGAGGCCTCCCCACAGGCACTTGGGTCTGGGGAGCGGTAAGGGTGGGAAGCGCTCCCCTGTCGTCGTTGTTCCCCCCCCTCCCCGCGCACGCACAGCCCTCCTTCTCGGCCTCCGCTTCCGCGTCTCTGTGTTGTCTCCCGTCTCACCCTCTTCCTTCCTACCCCCAGCCGGCTCAGTTCGGGGAAGCTGCAGGAATTCGGCGTGGGGGATGGTAGCAAGTTGACGCTCGTGCCCACGGTGGAAGCTGGCCTTATGGTAAATGACCGAGGGGCGCGTGCCCTGGAGGCTCCTGTCTTTTGGCCACCTCATTGCATACATGCACCATCCTGCCCCTTACAAAGAGCTCTCCCACCCACCCCTAACACATAGGGCCCCCTCCCCATTCCCTGTTCTAAACCTACACTGAAGACACTTTTCATCCCTCTCTTGTAGTCCCAAGCCTCGAGGCCGGAGCAGTCCGTTATGCAAGCTCTGGAAAGTTTGACCGAGACCCAGGTAAGCAACTGCCACCCTCTCCCTAACCCTGGGGGTGGGGGCTGCAGGCAGTGGCTACGCCTAGGGACCGTGCAACTCTCTGGACACCGTTAGAGCCTCCAGTTGTTTGTGATTCCCTGGTGGCCTGTGGGGGAGGGGATGAAAGCCCCGCCTTGGTGCCAGCTTGGCCTGGTCACCACGCTTCCTCTTCCTCCCTGCCTCCCCCAGCACCTGACCACCTGACCTTGAGAAGTTTTCTCTCCCACGGTGACTACCGCCCTGGGGGGGGGGGGGTCCAATCTTTCGACCAGCCCTAACCATGGGTGACCTTGCCCCGAGCTGGTTGAAACTGTACCCTCCACAGCCCAGCACACTCCTAATCTAGAGCCCCCCTCCCCCCCCAGAAAAAAATCTGAACCAAGATAAAAATCCTGATTTGGGAGAGCTATGCCTCTGGGGAAGCCAGCCGACAAAACTCAGCCTAGCCAAGGCAAAGCAGTGGGAGTCATCCTATCCCCTCCTGTCTCTGGCCTTTGTTCCCTGCCCTGGCAGGGGGAGGGGCAGGCAGGGGCACCCAGCCCTGGGCCAGGGAGGCCTAGACAGGATGTTAAGAAAATATTTAGTAAGCAGCCCAGAGGGAGGCTGGGCCTGGCTCTGAGGAGGCTTCCAGGTTTTGTTGAGCGCTGCCCCCCCCCATTCTTGGCCATAAGAGGGCCTCCTCTCTCACAATCAGGGTCCTCAGCTCCTTCAGTTCTCCAGCATAGCGACCCAAGCACCTGGAGTTTGTCCCCAGGAGGAGGGGAACGGCCCATGCTGGCCCTCACTCCGTAGACTAGACTACAAACCAAACCGTAGCATCCTGCCTAGAGGCTTAGTGGACACAAGGGACTCAGAACACTCAGTGGTCCTGCCTCTCTGGCGGGGTTGGGTTCCTGGGAGCTAGCAGTGGGGGCTGAAGGTGACTGTCGGGACTAGTTTAAGCAGACTTGCACTTGCTGGCCTGTGGGGGGGGTGTGCCTGGCAGGAGGGGGTTAGTGGGTGCTGGGTGTAGCCTTGAGGTCACCAGAGTGGATTACTCAGCAGGCCACCCATTTGCCCTTCCCCTGGGAGAAAGGGGTGATCCCAACTGCCCAGGAAACCACTTCAGGCTCTTCCCTGTAAAGGGTGTCAGGCATGGAGGAGGGAGTGCAGGGTGGGGGCTGCTCTCCTGCCTGCCCACCCCTGTATCCCCTCCCCATGGGGCCCAGCCCTCTGCCAGCAGAGCCAGGGGAGGGAGGGAGGGAGGGAGGGAGCTCTGCGAGGCGGTCTGGTGACTCATAGGCCTGTGTCACTTCTCAGAAACCTCCCCCCACACACACACCCTGGCCTCTGGGGAGAACAAGGCAGATAGTCTGGGTCCCAGAGGTGGGAGAGAGGGTGCCCAGGGCATCCAAGGGTCAGGTAGGCCCGCAAATCAGCCCTACAGAGCCTCTGGGGGAGGGGAGGGTTGGCAGGTCATATGGAAGCCCTTGGGGCCGGGCCTCCAGGCTCCTCCCTCCCCCCCCCCCAGCCCAGGATATATAAATATTTATCTTGGGAAAGCAAAGGTTAACCATTAGGAGCTCCTTCAGGATTCAGTCTGCCTCTTGGGTGGCTTAGCTATAAAGGGGATCTTGAGGATTCTCTTAGCTAGATTCATAGGCAAACAGGATCTGGGGTCTGAGGGTGGGTATTCAAGGGAGGGCAGTGACCATCATCTGCTGGGCCCCGCCCCATCTGGGCTCAGTTTCCCCTTTAATGGACCCAGAACCAGAGGCCCCAATCTGACCCACCTCTGTCCCCCCCACAGCCCCCAGCGACACCCGGGCCAGGCCGGGCTGCCGGAGGAGGCTTCCGGAAATACAGATTGATTTTATTTAAGCGTCCGTGGCACCGACAGGGACCCCAGAGCCCAGAGAGGGGCGGCGAGAGGCCCCAGGTCACACTGCGGGAAGAGCTGGGCTGGGTTGGGCTGGGGGCATCAGGGCTGAGAACCCCCTCAACTAATGAGTGTCTCCCTGCTTCTCTCTTTAGGTCAGTGACTTTTTGTCAGGCCGCTCACCTCTGACCCTGGCCCTTCGCGTTGGGGATCACATGATGTTTGTACAGTTGCAACTGGCTGCCCAACACGCCCCGCTCCAGCACCGCCATGTGCTTGCAGCTGCTGCTGCAGCCGCTGCCGCCGCTCGGGGAGATCCCAGTGTAACTGCCCCAGTGTCCTCACCCTGCAGGCCGGCGTCCAGTGCCGCCAGAGTCCCCCCGGTATCCAGCAGCCCTTCGCCTGTGTCCCCTTCACCTGTCACCGCTGGCTCCTTTCGATCCCACGCAGCCTCTGCAGCTTCTACAGCCTGTTCCGAGGTGAGGATGGAAATGCTTCCCTTTGTATTCGGGGCGGATTGTGAGGGCTCCAGCTGTAGCCTTTGTATCAAATGCTCTTCCCTGATCCTGAGCCCGATGAATTTATACCTGGAGTGCCGGACTGGGGTGAACTGGGCTGAGGAGTGGACCCATCACGACCCTACCTACCATTTGCCAATCTCTCAGCAGCAGATGGACTGTTCCCCACCGGCTAGCAGCAATGCCACGTCCACCCCAGGCAGCAGCTCTACCCCTCGCTCCCGCAAACCCGGTGCCGTCATCGAGAGCTTCGTGAATCATGCCCCTGGGGTCTTCTCAGGCACCTTCTCTGGTAGGTGCCACACCACAGCAGTGATCTCGAGGTCTCGTGTACTGGGTAAATGCCTTCTCCAGCAATCTGGGACATGAACTAGTGTGACTCTGGACACATGGGATGCTATCTGTAGTTAATTTGTGGTCACTGTAATATTGGGGTACTGCTGCTGATTCGTGCCCCAAACCTACTATACTTTTATTTTGCAATGGGGTCTTTTCTTTCTGAGTCCCCCCGGACTGGCTTAGAGTTTCAAATCTCGGCATCCTGAGTAGCTGGGGATAACGGATGGTCTGCCACCAGACCTGGACACTGTAGACTGCCCTGTCTGCCTGTGTCATTGCCACACTGAGAACTTGGGCAACCTTGGGACTCAACGATCCTTTCCACTCGCAGGCACACTGCATCCCAACTGCCAAGACAGTAGTGGGCGGCCACGGCGAGACATTGGCACCATTCTGCAGATACTCAATGACCTCCTAAGTGCCACGCGGCATTACCAGGGCATGCCACCCTCCCTGACCCAGCTCCGCTGCCATGCCCAGTGCTCACCTGCCTCACCAGCCCCCGACCTCACCCCCAAAACTACCTCCTGTGAGAAGCTGGGAGCCACTTCCCCCACCTCCCTGCTCCAGGGCCAGAGCCAGATCAGAATGTGCAAACCCCCTGGTAAGTGGCCCTGTTGCCAGCCTCCCTGCTTCTCAAGGCCTCCTCTGTGTGCCTGTGGGTGAGGGGACAGCTGACCTGACTGGGGACCCTCTGGAGCTGACAGCTGCTGCTCCCTCCCCCCAGACCTGCCCCAGCTGGGAAGAAGAGACAACTGTGTCTGCATAGAGTGTCCTTGTGAGCTCCAGAGGGCTCCGGTGCCACTTCCTCCTTCCCCTCCTGAGGCCCCTCTCCAGATGGCCTTGGGTACTTTCATGAATGACTGAGTCAGGTCTAGGCTTCCAGACACAGCCAGATGTGCCTCCTCCTCCCCAAGCTGTGGGATGACAGTGGCCACTGCTCTATCACCTAGTGATCTATCCCAGATCACCTGCTTCTGCAGCCATGTTTACAGAAGTAGGAAACTGAGGCACAAGCTTTTTAACACTTATGATTCTAAAAGAGGTTCTTTTGATTATTTTGTTTGTTTGATTTTTGCATTTCCTTACTAGCAAGACCGCCAGCCCCTCACTAGGGAATTTTAGGCAGAGGCTCCACCCTGACCACACCCCCAGCCCTTCACTGGGTACTCTGGGGGGGGCTCCCATCTCTGAGCCAAGCCTTCAGCTCTTATTTTCAGAGGGGCTTTTACTTCATTGTCCAAGCTGGTCTTGGACCTGGAATGTTTTGGTCTCTGCTTCCTAAATAATCGTGCATTGATTGACTAAACTACAGTTTTTGTTGTTTGAGACAGGGTCTCACCATGTGACCCTAGCTGTCCTGGAGTTTACTATGCTTAAACCGAGCTAATCCCCATCCTCCTGTCTCTGAGTCTGGAATGCTGGGATTAAAGGCATGTGCCACCAAGCCCAAGTTACTCCCTGCATTTCTCAAGTGGCTGACTAAATCTCTGTCCTTTTCATTGCTCAAATCCCCTTACAACACTTACTCAGGCTTCCTCCCGCCTTTGGAGATTCTAGCTGACCATGACTGGTGCTCTAGAATCTGATCTGCAGTGGGGGCTAGAGACTCACAGGTGCCTGGTCTCCTTTTGTAGGAGACCGTCTGCGACAGACAGAGAACCGCGCCACACGCTGCAAAGTGGAACGCCTCCAGCTCCTGCTGCAGCAGAAACGCCTGCGGAGGAAGGCGCGGCGGGACGCTCGGGGTCCCTACCACTGGACCCCCAGCCGTAAAGCTGGCCGCAGTGACAGCAGCAGCAGCAGCGGGGGCGGAGGTAGCCCCAGTGAGGCTGGAGGCTTGGGCCTGGACTTCGAGGACTCCGTCTGGAAGCCTGAAGTCAACCCGGACATCCAGTCCGAGTTTGTAATGGCTTAAAGGATCCAGCCCCCTTGGGTCTATCACATCTCCACCCCAGACACGGGGCGGGTGGGGCACTGCAGCCTGGACGCTGAGCCCAGCTCTGGGGCAGGAGGTCACCTCCATTGCCACTCACCAGCCTTTCTGATTCTTTTTTAACTCTTCCCCTGGTTGCCCTGCATCCCTGGTCACACGCCCATCTCTTCCCTCACCATGGTCGGTTCTGGTGGCCTCTGCGCCAGGGCTCTTCCCTCCCACCTTCTTCAGCTCCAAATATGTAGCAGTCTGTTCCCAGATGCCCAGACGGAGGAAGCCACCCACCCCCAGCCCTTCCGTTCTGCCTAGCTCTTACCCACCCCCCTTCCATAACCCAATTCAGGTTTTTAACTCAAAATGTAGATTCTCCAAGAAGCACTTTACAGTTGAGGGTTGGGGACCCCAAGATGAGTATCTACCACCCCCACCCCCATCTGCAGACTTGGCCTCCTTTCCAGGCCAGCTGGATCCCTCCACCCCTTCCACCCCAGCTCACAGGGGATACCTTTGTCCACAATGCCTACTTAACTCCCAGCCTTCCTCTTGCCTCTCAGGCCTTCAAGTGCTACAACAACAGGCCTTCACCACTGCCTGGCTGGCCCCGCCCCCACTGTCCCCCCTCCCTCCCCACACCCACTTACTTCCCTAACCTTCCTTTCCCAGTGGAGCTTGGGGAGCTATTTATAGATTTCATTTCTGACTGAGCCAGTAGTGCTTGCTGTTCTCTAGGGAAGAAAAAAACTGGGGTAGGTGGTGGAGGGGGTCCAGAGAGACACCCCTGTACCTCTTGTCCCCGAGCCCACCTGCACCCAGGAATGGGCAGTGGGTGCTGAGCTGTGAGTGCATCAACCCCCTCCCCCACAGAGGGAGGGCGAGCTGCTGCCCCAAGTTGGCCTTACTGATCATGGGCGACTACCCTCCCCTCGAACTGGGGCTTTTCAACAAGGGTAATCTTGTGGGTATTTTTTGTTTCCTCCACATTTTTAAATTTTGTGCTAATGGGATGTGTGCCCGCCCCCAACATCTGTCAATTTTGTCTAGGCTCCACCTGTCCTCAACTCCTTTGTTCTGTCTGTGAAGCCTGGTGTTTGCCTCAGTCTCCACCCCCACCCCCGTGTGTTTAACCTTAATGGTTGGGATGTGAACAGTGTTGGCCGTAGATGTAAAGTTTTTTTGTGAAGGGTGGGTGGGGAGGGGATTGATTCCAGAGGGTAGAGGCCAAGAATTTGGTTTATTTTTTTCAATCTTCTTTCCAAAAAGAAAAGGGAGGGGGATACATGGGTGCATTTTTTTAAGCTGTCTTGGATATCTATTTAAATGTGTGTGTTTTTTGGTTTTTTATGATTTTTTTTAACTGCCTGTGATGTGTCCCCTGAGCTGAGGGTGGAGGCCTCAGGCAGGAGCCTAGCCCACCCATAGTTCCCTCTTTCCGCTGACGGACTTTCCCCCAGATAGCATTAGCCACCCTCGGGGAGAAAATCCGGCTGTGGGGATCCACCTCGCCCAAGTCTCCTTTTATTGAAATGAAATTTGGGGGGGGGGGAGAAACCTTACACGAGCACCTAATTTCAAATAAACGGAAACGAGACGTGAACTTTAGTCCCCGCTTGCTCCTTCAGGGTCCCAGGCTCATTGTTCAGGACTGAAGTGCCCTGGTTTTCCATGTCTCTTCCCCAGCTTGGGGCTGGCAGGAAGCTGCCTAGGGTGGAGGGAGGGAAGGCCTAGCCACTTCCTGCTACCCAAGGCCGGAAGTCCCTTTGGGCGTGGGGCTGGGGCATGCCCTGGGCGAGGCTTTCACCCTCAGTTCTGACTGTAAAGTGGGCTGAAGACGGGAACTTCGGAGTGGGTATCCGGACGGACACTCCCAGCTCCCAGTGGTGGGAGGAGTTCTGAGCAGAGACGGAAGTGCTTCCTAGAGTCGCTCCACTCCCCCGCCCCAGGCCTGAGTGACTTGCCCCCTCGGTGGCCACCAATTTTCCAGGTCTTTGCTCCAGCCGTACCCCTTCTGGGTACTGCAAGCTGGTTATGATTGGGAACTTCCCAAGGTGGCTTGCCCACCTTTTCCTCCCCCACGCCCCACAAAGGGCTTCTCTGAGATCCCTGCTCCGAGCCTTCTGGAACTGGGCTGAGACAGTTAACACTCACTCTCTGAGCTCCTTTAGTAAAACTCCCACTTCATAGCCCAGAAAACTGAGGACTCCAACCCAACACTGGGCATAGAGATCTAGACCTGTGGCTGGAATCTAGTTTCTGTTCCTCGCCACGAAGGCTCGGGGGAAGAGGAAGCAGGTGCCTTCCCCAAGGGTGCCTGGGCATCTCCATAGAGCTTTCTGCCCCTCCCCTCCGCCCAGTCACCCCAAATCGTCCCCACGCCCACACCAGGAAGACGGATGTCCCGTCAAGCCTGATCCCAGGAGAGTTCATGGTCAATAGGCCCAAAGGTTTGGGGACGTCTGAGGCCACACGACTGACGTAGTGAGGGTGAGAACACAGTGGGTCAAGCCTGGGGGAGGGGCGGCTTCTACTTGTAGCTCAGCGCTACTTGGGGGACCAGGGAGGCGCCTGCGTCGCCAGCCACGTCCACAAGCGGGGGGGGGGGTAGGCGTCCCAGGGGATCTCAAGGTCTCGCCCTGGAGATGGAGCATGTATGTTGGGGACCCTGTCAAACCACAACCACCCCAGATCTTCTTCCCATCACAATACTTTCTACACCCCGCTCGCCCTCAGCCTGAACAGACCAACAACCCCAGGGGGCGATCATCATGACCCCGAAGTGGAGGCCCAGAGCGTGTGGCAGGGATGAAGAGGGAAACCGAGGCTCAGACAGCAAAGGCTGCCGAAATCGCACAGGGGCGGGGTCGGCCTTTCGCTTACTTCCGCCCCCCCCAAACACCCCATTGAGGAAAAAGCTGAATGGGAGGGGGCGGCCCCCGGAAACTCGACGAGATGGAAACGCGGTTGCCAGGGCAGCGCGCCGCGAGAGGCTCCCGACGTCACCGCGGGGAGGGCTCCCCGTCCGCCTGCGCCTCGGTCCAGGCTCCGCCCGCCCGCGGGGAGACTTCATTGGTGGAACTGCCTTTCGCTCCTCCGGACGCACCAATAAACTCGAGGTTGCCCTGTGGAGGCGGGACTTCAACCCGGCAAAGACGAGTGCGCGAATGCAGAGGCGCAGCGGCCCCACCCCGCTGCCCGCGCGTCTGCAAACTTGGGGGCGGGAGACGCAGCCGAGGCTTGCCGGCTGAGGCTGGGCCTGGACGGAAGAGGGGGCGTCCCTGGGGGCGTCGCACGTGGACCCCCCAGCACAGGCACGCCACGTGCACCGCGCTGTGCACACCGGCATTTCCTGCTGCATCCCCGCCGGTCCGATTGACCCTCGCCCCGTTTTCTTGCACTTCCCAGCCTTTGGGGGAACTTGAAGAAGGGAGGCTACCTGTAGCAGGGGGCTTTGTGGGACGAATAGAAGTTTGCCAAGTATTGTTGGAAGAGAAAAGGGTGTGTTGTGGGGCAGCAGTCAGGTCACGTTGTGAAGCGGCGAGGGGCTGAGGTAAGAAAAGGCAAAGTTGGCAAGGGCTCTTGAGGACATCCCCCAGGTCTAGACTTGAGCTAATGGGGCGGGGTGCCTGACCATGACCCTGGTTGGAATCACCCTTTGGGAGGTGGAAGCAAAAAAGTGGAACAGGTTTGCCTGAAAATCCCAATAATCTGGAAGAAGCTGCGAGGGCTGATAGAAGGAATGGAGGACGAAGATTTTTTAAAATGCACGCAGGCAGTTTGGGTGAGAGAAGGATCCCCAGGGCAGGAATTCCAGGTCATCAGCTGCCTTTGCTTGTGGTCTTCGTAAAGAAATGGGGGAGAGGTGGGTGGCGCACACCTGTCACAACACTCAAGAGGCTGAGGCAGAAGGCTGACTGCATGGTCGGAGCCAGTCAACAACCTTCTGCTCAGGCCGGCCTAGGGTCGGGGCTGGCGGCAAGGAATGGTGTGGTTTGCCAAACCCTCCAAGGGGGTACCCTCGCAAATGGGCAGAGTTCTGTGACCAGGCAGCCGGGGGCGGGCAGAAGGAGGCCACTAGGGGTCATGGCTTCCTGCCAAAGGCTGGAGTCCCCTGGGGGGAGGGGTGGCCACTTTGCAGTCGGGATCTGGGGACCTTGCAGCAAGCTCTGAGATGTTAGAGGTCTGGAGGTGGCTGTACGTGGGCAACTGGGAGGAGCAGAACCCGTGGAGGAGGCTAGAGATGGTGCCCGCAGGGCAGAGCCGCCCCCGTGGGGCTCTAAACAGCTCCACCCTCCTGCCCGGCCTTGGGAAGGAGACTGTGCTGGCGGCAGCTGGGCGTGGAGCTCTCCCCTAGAGTCTGATTCCAGCCCCACCCACGGCCACCTAGTCCTCCCCGGTGTCACGCGGGGCAGGTGAGCCCGCTCAGCCTGCTGGATGGAGGAGGAAGGCTCCCTCGCTCCGGTGCCAGGCTAGCTGGTTCCCTGGTTCAGGCCCTTCAAGCTTTTCCCTGTTTCTGTCTCTGTTCAGGCCCCTCTACTTTCGTTCTTTCACCGGCTGTCCCACCCCTCCCTCCCCCACTTCCGCCCCTCCTTCACCCTTCCCCCACCCCTTACATTCCAACCTCCGCCCCCGCCCCCAGCTATGGGGCCAGCTGCTGCTTTGGGTGTCCTGGGGACGGGAAGGGAGGTGGGTTCTGCCCTGGGTCAGAGGTCCTCTCTCAGAACGGCTCGGACCGAACCGGAGAGGGTGCCCCTAACCCTACTGGAATGTGGGCGGGACCGGCCCCCGTCGAAGAAGGAGGTCACCCCTCACCCCAGCAGGCAGCCGCAGACAGCTGTCATGCCCCACAAGTCTAAGCTGAACACCACCAACCCCCAGCCAGGAGCATTTACTGAGGACTGTGGGGCAGGCTCCCGGTAACAATACCTACCTCATGACCCTGATCCCGACCCCGCGCTTGGTTCTTGAACAGCCTGAACCCTGTATGCCCCAGTGGTATAAGACTGTTGTCTTAGCTGCTTCCCAGAGGAGAAAGAGGTCAGTTGGAGATTTTGAGTTCAAGGTCAACCTGGGCAACTTAGACCACCCCACTCCACCCCGATCCGCGAAGACTTGGAAAGTAAGAAACAGGTTGGCTTCACTTGCTCTGTGGTGCTGGCCTAGCTTGCCTGAAGTTCTGTGTTCCCCACAGGAAACAAAAAGAAGAAAAAGAGTTGGTGTTTGTTTATTTTTATTGTTTTAAATTGACTTATCTCATATGTCTGAGTGTATGTGTGTGCCATGTTCATGGTTGGTGGCCACAGCAGATTTAAGAGAACTCTTTTTGGATCCCTGGGACTGCAGTTTCGGACTGAGCCACCGTGTTGGGAAGCGAACCCAGGTCTTCTGGAAGAACAGCAGCTATGCTAACCTCCAAGATAGCTCTCCAAGCCCAGAGAGTGGGAATGTCTGCCCTGTCCGTCCTCCCCCATCCTAGTGGGAAACAGGAGTGTTCACAGGTGCACGTAAGGAAGGGGCTGCCTTTTGTTACCAGTCATCTGGGCACTCAGAGATAAAGGCAGGGGGATGGGGATTTCTAGGTCACTTTGCACTACAGAGAGACTTCAGGAACAACCTATCTCACAAGGACGACAAAAAAGGAAAGTCTTGCCGGACAGTGGTGGCACACGCCTTCAATCCCAGCACTTGGGAGGCAGAGGCAGGAGGATCTCTATGAGTTTGAAGCCAGCCTGGTCTACAAAATGAGTTCCAGGACTGAACACACACACACACACAAAGGAAAGTCTTTTGCAGAATGTTGGAAATGCACTCAAATTGGGGCAGTTAAGTGACAGCAGAAGAATTAGCTGCCATCGGACAGCAGGAAGGGAACTCAGCAGATGCCCTTGACCCAATCCCTTTCAGACCCTGGAGGCTCCCCAGGTCCCACTCACTCCTCAGAGAGGTGCCTGGGTGCCGCCTATCCAGAGCTGACCCTCTGTGGCTGGGTGGACAGGTGTTCCAAGGGTTCAAGGGCCATCTGTTTGCATGGAGACCCTCTGGGCACCCTGAGGTTGACAGATGCTTCATGACCTGTGACTATCCCCACGCAGCTAAAAGCAGAGGAAGTACCGCAAGCCTCCAGCCCCAGGCAGAAGCTGCTCTCTCGGCTGTCTGTGCTTTCCCCTGCATGGGAAGCCATGCCATAGTCAGGTATGTGCCTGGGCACACTGAGGACAGGGCTGGCTCTTCCTGCCCCTGAGATGATGGAGATGGAGGAGGATATTGGTAAGTAACATCTGAGGGTGTAGATGCCCTGCAACTCTTCCCCTCCATCCTGCAGAAACCCAAATAGGTCATTTCCCAGGCAGATGAGCCACCTAGCTTCTGGGGTTTCCTGGGCATCCTTACAGGGTCACTAGTGTTTTCTGGGCATCTGATACAGACCTTGCGAATGAGTGCGTGTCTCCACATGCTCCTGCGCCACATTGCTTTGTCCAGCCCCGGCTGTTATTGAAGATAGACAAGCAGGTATGGGAAGCCCTAAGGAAGGCAATCTACCAGATGCCAAAGGCAAGTCGCGTTTGTGACTGAGCCTGGCGGGTCTGCAGCAGAGGATGAGGTGTGCACGTGTTTAGCATGGCCTGTCATAGGATGTGTGTGCTGTCTGGGGCGTCCCTTTGCCGGTCAAGGCCCAGTCTGAGCCAGAACCTCAGGGGCCAGGCCTCCCAAGCTTTCTTATTCCCGTTCCTGGGGTGTGACTCAGGGCTATGGGGAGGGATGAGTCATAGGAACTTGGGCCTAGCGCCCCTGGCTGCAGACCCTGTCCAGAAGCTGAATGCAGGCCCTCTGGGTGGCAGGAGGCCAGACCTCTCCTCAGACACCTGGGGCCGTCTGAGGGATCAAGGCCCACCAGGAAAAGGCAAGTTCAACTCCTACAGCTGGCTCTGGACTTTAGCTCCACTAATTGGGAGGCCCTGGGTGTCTCTGACACAGCTCTCGTGCCCACCCCTGGAACATGAGTCATGCCAGCAAGCATAGATGGCTACATTAGCACCTACCCCAGTCACGCACACCTAGCCCTGCCCTGAGCATCTCCATCCAGGTCGTGCTGGCATTTGTCAGCGTTGCAGCACCCCGTCCACCCACCCTGTCCTTAGGGAATGCGGGTCAGCCGTGCAAAATTAACCACGTCCTTTTCACACACATGGAACAAACCCGCTTCCCCGTCCACAGAAGCCAGATGTTTCTCCAAATCCTCACGGGTCTTCTGCCCACGTACACACATGTGCGCCACACCTGGCAGTACACACACACACACAGGCTGCATCTCCACCCTGGCTCTGGTCCCCGAGGACGGGCACCAGGCTTGGCCATCACAGTCCCACTGTGCACCCCCGCCGGCAGAGGCCAGGTGCAGAGTCCCCGGCCCCCGCCAGGCCGAGAAGGGGGCGGTAATTACGCGGCCCCAGGGTGCCCCCCACACAAGAGCCTTTCATCCCGGGCCACGCCCGTCCCCAACCCAGACGCTCATTACTGCCTCCCGCCCGGTCATTAGCTCAGGTCGGGGGAGGACCCGGCAGGGGGTGGGTGGGCACGGTGCCCCTCATCGTCTCCATAGTGACACCCAGGAGCCGAGCTCAGTGCCAGGGACTACAGAATGAGTGGGCTCGCCTTCAAGGGGTACAGGTGGCACCCTGCATCTCTCTGATTTATAAAAGTCAGTTGGGATTCAAGACGGCTCCCAGTGGGAGCATACACGATAGACCCGACGGGTGAGTTCTTGGCCAAGTGCACTGCCCTGACACGCGGGAGTGAACCTTGGGCATGGAGTCCAGCTATTCAGATCTCTCGTACAGGAAAGCCGCCTGCGAGCTGGGCACGGCGATACTAAACCTGCACTGTCCTGGCTCTGTCGGCGATGGCTGTCTAGGGCAGCGACGTCTAGTGGCCAAGTAGCTGGCGACCCTACAGAAAGAGGCGGCGGGACGTCGGTCCTGAACGCTCCAGCCGAGGTTGCAGCGCCCTCTTGTGTCCTGTCAGGCACCGAGCACCATTTTAAGGCAGGGGTTCACAGCGTGGATGGAGGGGTGTGTGTGTGAGAGAGAGGTTTCCAGCTCCTTTTAAAGCCCACCCAAAGAAACAAAGGGTCATAGTGGCACGCTGAGCCACCTGGCAATGTGGACACAGGTAAGTGTACGGGAACACACTTTTAACACAAGTACACCAGAGACTCAAGAGATGCCAATTGAAGCGGTATCCGCGGGTCACATATATTTGCTCGCCCTTCTGGGGATTCGAAATGGCCCTGGGTACTGGTGGAGTCTGGCCCAAAGGAGCTGGTTGGTAGAAAGCTTATTAAGTGGGTGCCGGTTGAATGAATGAATGAATGAATCAATGAATGAATATGGCAATTCCCAAAACCAGGAACTGGAAGGTCTCATAATGGGAATGAGACCAGGGGCCCAGCATGACTCTGGGAGCTGGGATTACAGGAATCCAGTTTTCCCCCCGGGAGGGGGCACACAGGGGGCCGCCTTATTTCTGGCTCGGCTGGCTTGCAGTCCAGCATTCCCTGCGAAACACGGTCCCCTCCCCTCCTGGATGGTGCGCGTTGAGGGGAGGGAAGGCATGTTGGTTTCTCAGCTCTTTTTAATAACCTCCTTGCGTGAGTGGCTGACGCAGCAGGCTGCTCTGACGGGGATAGGAGGGCTGAGTGCCGAGGGGGTGGGGGGAAGTGAGGTGCAGAGGGGGTGGTCATGAGTCACCAGCTGCCATCTAGGAGGAGGGAGCATTGTGTCCCTGAGGGGTTCTGGCATCCTTCTCCTGGACACTGATGGGTCACCTCGACCAACATCATTCAAGGGTCAGTGAGCCTGGGGCTTGGAGCAGGCTTGAGCTGCTTTGGCCCTGTGTCAGCAGATCACACTCTCAGCACATCTGGGGAGAGGTCGCCACCAGCTGCTCCCCCAGGCAGAAGGCACTGCCGTGATAAGAAGGGATTTGCCTGAATTAGAGGCCAGCCAGGTCCTCCGGTCTCACGACTCTCAAAATCGTAGTGAAAGGAGATGCCATGCTGTGGCCTGGCGTTGAGGATGTTATCCCAACCACTTGGTAGGCTGGGGCTAAAGAGGTCAAGGACAGGTCAGAAAACTGAGGGTGGCTTAGTGGTCAAGATCACTGGCTGCTCTTAGAGACGACCTGGGTTCAATTCCCAGCATCCACATAGAGCTTCACAACTGTAACCAAACTCGGCCTCAGTGGGCACAGGGCAGGCACATGATGTACAGACATTCAGGCAAAACACCCATATACATAAAAATGCAGTTTTGTTTTGTTTTTTCATATGTGTATTTTTAAGAAAGCTGAGGATATAGGTCTGTGTAGCCCCTGCCTAGAATCACACAGTGAGGGGATGGGGGTGTGGCTCAGGCATGCTTGAGGCCCTCGGTTCTATCCTAGTACGGGATGCAGGCGCTCTGCCAGCTGTGTTATGTGGTGATGTGCACCTGCTTGGGGGAGGGCAGAAATCAGGGTTCAAATGGCAGTTGTGGAGCAGGTGGAAATTTGTAGGCAAACTAAATTGGGTGTACTCGTGAGGTACCTCAACAAGTCTGAAGAGGAGGGAGTACTGACATTGTAGTCACTACTGGGATGACCTTATGGGATGTCGGGGAGCCTAGGCGTCAGTTGTATCCGGAGACACTAGGGAAGTCAGATGGATTCGGGTTAGAGGAAATGGCTCAGTGGGTAAAGGCGTTCGCGGCTAATGCCGAATTTGGTCCTCAGGATGGAAGGAGAGACTCCAGAAAATTGTCCTCTGGCTTTCACACACACACACTTCAGCTAAATAAATATAATAAAAATATTGGGAGAAAGAAAAAGACTGGAGAAGTGTGAAGTCGATATGTCAAGGTTCGTGCCTTATTTGTGAGTCCCACGGAGGTAGCAAAAGCCTTGAAGTTCTTTGTTCCCCGCCGCAGGCCAACCGGGCGGGGAACGCGGAAGTGGGTCAGCTCCGCCCCCGAAGCGCGCTATCCCGGCCCTCTGGCCGCTAGCGGGCGGGAGAATGCGGCCTGCGCGCATGGCAGCCAATCAGAACGCTCAGCGCCTCCGCGCGGGCAGGAGCGAAGCCGGGATGGTCCCGCCCCTCCACTGGAGCGGAGCTGCCGAGTCTGGCGCGTCGGATTGGTCAGTGCGGCGCAGTGGGCGGGGCAGGGGAGGGGCCCCAGGGGAGGGGTATATCAGGCGGGACTCGGACGCGCCTCCTCGCACTCGCGCGTTAGGAGGCTTGGGTGTTTGTGGCGCGCTGTCTTCCCGCCCGCGTCAGGGACCTGCCCGACTCAGCGGTGAGGGCCCTGGCGGCACCGGCTCTGAGGGGCCCGGGGCGGCGGGCGGCCTGTGACTCCCGGGCGAGGCGGAGCCGCAGCGGCACCCCCCTGGGATTTGGGGGCGGGCCCGGGTTGGTGTCCACCCCGCCGGCGGCGAGGCGGGCGGCGGGACACCGGGTCCTCACGCTTCCCGGAGGGCGTTCTCCACCGCGCGTCGTCCCCGGGCTGATGCTGACTTAATGGTGGGCTTTGTAAAATGGCGGCCGTGAGGCTTTGAAAAGCTTTGCCGGCGAAATGGCGGGACTGCAGAGTGCCCGGATGGAATGGCGCAGGGTGAGCGCGTTGCGCATGCGCTGCTCCGTGGGCGGGGCGCGCCTAGCTCCAGAACCCCGTTGTCCGCTGATGTGGAGCTGGGTCGCCTGCGACCCGTTACTCCAGCTGGCTGTGCCTCGGTTTCGTCTTCCCTGTGTGGTTTCACGAGGGGAAAAAAAAGCACATGTAGTTTTGAATGTTGCCCTTTTACGTCCCAAGTTTGTTTTTCCCAGGTGTAGTGGCCCAGGAATACTATAGTGGACTTGTTCTCCAAGCCATTAGGTCTTCGTTCTCCCCAGCCAATAATGACTTTTTTAAAATGCCACGCCCCTCTATAGCCACGCCTCTCGGGCCAACCTCCTCCCTCGGAGTCCACCAAGCAAAAAGCACTTCTCTAGTCCTTGGTTGATGAGTGAGCTGTGGCCCCAGGTTGCATCCCATAAGTATCACAGCTCCTTGACAGCACCCAAAAACGTATTTCAGTGATGAAACATCTCTAACCCAACTACTGTCAGCTGGTGAGGCTAGGAAGTCGCTGTCATCTCTGTCCCCAACCACCCACATCCTCTTACAAAGTGAATAAATTTCCAGCATGCCATTCTGGCTGGGTGATCCAGACCTTGGAGTTCTCTGGACAGGATTAATGAAGGCCCACTGAAGGAAAGGGGCTAGAATTCATTGTCTTAAGCAATAGAACCACCATTTACAGTCAGCCTGAGTTACATTACAGTCTTAGATGTGGGTTTGGGATGATAAAGCCGAAAAGACTTCTTTGTGTCTGGTTTTGAGATGGAGCATGTAGCTGAGGCTTGTGTCAGACCTGCTGTGTAGTTGCGAATGGTTTTGGACTTCTGACCCTTGTGCCTCCATATCCCAAAGGCTAGGATGAGAGGAGTTTTTGCAAACAGTCTCCCAAGTTGTCTCACTGATGTTTCCACCAGAGTGGTTTGAGTGGCTGGATGATGGGTGTGAGCCAGGTTCCCCTGAAGATCATGGATCACTTCTATATACAAAAGTAGGGAAGGGAAGGGGCAGGAAACTCCTCAGAGCTTTCGGGGACTGCATCATCCTAGCATTTAAGCTTGTGCAGGGAGTTCCATGCTGTCCTGGGCTGTAAAGGGAGGTCCAGTCTCAAAAACTTAAAAGGGTTGAGTGTGCTATCTGGTTTCAGTCTGTGGAGGAGGGGTTAAGGCAAAACAAACACTTGTGTGTGCAGGCTGCCATGGCGTCAGATGAAGGCAAGCTTTTCGTGGGAGGGCTAAGCTTCGACACCAACGAGCAGGCACTGGAGCAGGTCTTCTCCAAGTACGGGCAGATCTCTGAAGGTGAGACTTGGGTAAGGAGCACCGTTCTTGGTTTCTGCTCTGGGGCAGACTGGGCACAACTAACGACTCTCCCTTACAGTGGTGGTGGTAAAGGACAGGGAGACCCAGCGATCCCGAGGCTTTGGGTTTGTCACCTTTGAGAACATCGATGACGCTAAGGACGCCATGATGGCTATGAATGGGAAGGTGAGGATCAAGTCAGCCAGTTTGGGCTGCATGGGTCTGATGTGGAGTGGGCATGCTGACCCTCCCTCTGTTCGGCAGTCTGTGGATGGGCGGCAGATCCGAGTTGACCAGGCTGGCAAGTCTTCTGACAACCGGTCCCGTGGATACCGGGGTGGTTCCGCTGGAGGCCGAGGCTTCTTCCGCGGGGGACGCAGCCGGGGCCGTGGGTTCTCTAGAGGTGAGTGCTGGGGGCCTTGGACTGGTGGTGGGACTGCTGTAGGGACTCACTGACTGTTCTGTCTTCTACAGGTGGGGGAGACCGAGGCTATGGAGGTGGCCGCTTTGATTCCCGGAGTGGAGGTTATGGAGGTTCCAGAGACTACTATGCCAGGTGAGCCAGATGGGCAACCCAGGGAGATGACTCAGCCTTGGTGGCAGCAGCTGGGCTTAGGCTATGAGCAGAGGAAGGGTTGCCTCAGCTGAAAGGTGCAGATGTTTTTGTTTTGTTCTTGCTGAATACCCAGCTGGCACCAGGGCCTCGCGTACAGGGCAAGCAGCCCCCACTAAGAACCCACTCTTGC
Organism: Myodes glareolus; assembly: GCF_982192425.1. NCBI lineage: Eukaryota > Metazoa > Chordata > Mammalia > Rodentia > Cricetidae > Myodes > Myodes glareolus. The sequence goes on along the minus strand of NC_142033.1, from coordinate 108,780,440 downwards.
CAGCTGCACTTGGTGCGGGGGCTGAGCCCAGGTGTTGCTAGGCATGTGCCCTTTAGTGTCCGTGTGTGTCCTTCCACAGCCGGAGTCAGGGTGGCAGCTATGGTTACCGGAGCTCGGGCGGGTCCTACAGAGACAGCTATGACAGTTACGGTAAGTCTGGCTCCAAGGACGCCATCTAAGTGGCCTGCGGTTGGGCTTGGTGAACCCTTGTGCCCTCAGCAACTTAGGCCACTCAGCCTGGGGCACAGCTCCCAGAACTGCCGCACAGGACAGGGCGCCAGGTGCATGGGACCCTGTGCCACCTCCCGTGCGGGCGGAGCACACGCTCCAGTGCCTTTACACTGTCCCGCTTCTGTCCTCAGCTACACACAACGAGTAAAAGCCCTCTGCGTCCAGATCGTCCTTCCATGGCTGTAATTAAGATGGGGGAGCTTCGCTGAACGTTGTGTAGTGAGCACCTTGTTCCCACTTTTGTAGTCCTTTCCGTTCTGACCCATCAACAGCCTGCTTCTGACCGAGATGGCCTCGTGACCAGACTTTTCTTTTTAAGGAAGCGCTGTCTTTTTAAGCATTATAAAAAACATTTTTGAAAGCACTTCAGATTTTACTTTTTTACAATGAGCCATGGGTTTTTGTTTTTTTCTAAATTGTCGGGGTTGTGTGGGTTTTTGGTTGCTCGTTTTTGTTTTTTTCGGGTTTTTCGGTTGTATTGTTTTTTTCTTTTTTGTGTGGCTGCCCATGAAGTCTGGCACCCTACCCCTCCTGAGAGGAAATGGACTCTATTTGAGCAAGCCATGGCTCTCCAGCTCCCCAGCTTTGATGCGGAGCACAGCAAGTCCTGCCCACTGGGCACGGGTCGCGGCCCATGGGATGCATAGCAGTCCAGCAGGCTGTGGAAGTGTTTATTTATATTGTCCTTTTTTTACCGAAGACATGCATACTCCATCGATGTTGTATTCACAGTGGCTAAGGAATTCTTGTACGCAGTTTCTTTGGCTTCACGAAGCCGATTAAAAGACGGTGTGAAACGAACCTCACTCTGACCATTTCCCTTTCATTGCCGACACACTGAGCTGCGGCTCCGTGGCCAGCAGAGCAGCTAGGAAGGCAGGGCAGTGCGGGAGGCCCAAGCAACCCAGTGGGAACGGGAGTGGGCAGTGTTGAGGGGTAGCGGGGCGGCAGAGGCCTTGGCCAGTGTAGGGCCGGGTACAGGGAGGGCCAGCGAGGCTGCCTAGCGGCTGCGCCCCGCCAGTTCCAGGCATTCTCTGCTAGCCTCCGAAGCCGCAGCCCTCGGGGGACAGACGCGAGCCACAGACCCTCCGAGACTCGCCTGCTGCTCCCCCCGCTAGCTCTGTGCAGCTGGCCTGTGCCTCGAGGTAACACCTTCGCTCGTGTCGCATCCCTCTGATTTATAGCTCACTTGGACAGAAACTTAGGCCTGGGGTTGACCCTTGCTTCCTGGAAGTCGGGTCAAACTGGTGGTACCTCCTGCCAGTCCTCCCGAGGCCGGCCAGAGCCACCGGGTGCCTGCCTTTGTGGACATGTTTTTGTTCCTTGCTTGACAGGCTTCAGACCCACACTGCTGTCCTTAGTTTTTGCCCAGAGTCCGTGAGGCTGCTGAGCAGGGCAGAGCCTGGCTCTGCCCAGGGGCTGCAGAAGGGCGCTGATGCCCTGGGCCTTGGCCACCTTGGGACGAGCCACGTGGGCGCCGCGAGGGTGGGAGCAGAGAGGCTGGGAGGCGGGAGGGCGCTGCAGAACCACGGGGACGCCAGGGTCACGCGCCTCTTTTTGGCAGGATGAAGGGGAGCCAACCTGAACCATGGGAGAATGGCTGTGGCCGTGACTTCGGGTCCTAGGAGGCTCCCCAGGAGCAAGAGCAGCAGACTGCACACAGCTGGCCAGGTGAGTGCACGGGGTCTAGGGCTGGCGTCCCTGGACACCCAGGGTTTTCTGAGGTCTGGGGGAGACCCCCGGGGTTGGACTGGGCTTTCCTCACCCATGTCCTCTAACTCTTCCCTTCCAGGCAATTCCTGAGCTGACACCGGCTTCCTGCGGGACCAGAGAATGAAGCTGGGGCTGGCATGGTTGCAGGGGCAGAATCTTGGGGGGCTGCCTGAATAAAGGGCTGTGACCCAGAACCCCTGCTGTGTTGCTTGGGTCTAAGATGTGGTGGGAATGGGAATAACTCGGACGTGGCGGGGAGGAGTCTTGACGCCCACTTGTCACCACAACCAGGCACTAAGAGTAGAAAAAAAAACCGCGCGAGGCATTGGGGGCGGGGTGGGGCGGGGTTGTGCTCACTTCCGCCTCGGCCTCGGCATGGCGCCGCGTACGCTGCTACTGCTGCTGCTGCTGTTCCTCCTGTGCGCCATCCCGGGTTCCACCGAAAACTCCAGCTGGCCAGCTGTACCTCGCAATTATACACACGAGGGGCCCTCGGGCACGGGTCCCATGCTGTGGCGCTTGTTCTACGTAATCACCGGGCTCAGCGGCCTGATCTCCCTCTATTTCCTCATCCGGGCTTTTAGGTGCGTTAGCGCGTCCAATCAGCATCTAGTAAGTCACTGTGGGGTGGGTGGGAGAGCACGTGACGCGGGCATCCGGCCTAGCCCTTGGTCCTGACTCCTGTGGTTCTAGAGCAGGCAAGTGGGCAGCGGCCTCAGGGTGGCCGATCTTGTCCCTCGGTCTCCCCGGTGCTGTGGTCACAGGTGTGCAGAAAACCGCGCCAGACTTCAAGAACTGCAAAATTCGCTCTTTCCTTCCGCCATTTCTCAGAGGAGGCACTTTCTGTTCTCTCCTTTCTCTTCCCCTCTTTCTCTCCCGTTTTGTTCCCCATTCCCTTTATCTCAATAACTCCACACTCAAAAAAAAAAAAAAACAAAAACAAAAAAACCCTGCAGAATTGAGGCTCGGTGGCTCAAGCTTTGTGCCTAACATACAGAGACCTGGGTGTCATTCCCAGCACCGCTTAGGGGTAACACACCTGTCATCTCAACACTTGCAAAGTGGGGACAGCAGTTAAGGGGTCATCTGACCTAGAGAATTAAATGGTCGTGGGCTGGAGAGATGGCTCAGTGAACCTGAGTTCAATTCCCAGTACCCACGTGGCAGCTCACAACTGTCTTTAATTCCGGTTCCAGGGAACCTAACACCCATGGCAAAATATCAATGCGCATAAAATAAAAATGAATTAATTTAAAAAAATTAAATGGTCAGCCTGGGCTGCAAGACACTGACTCAGGGGGGAAAAAAAAGCCTCCTTTCTTCCATTTTTTTTTTTTCCTAGCTGTCAGACAGTGACTTATGCTTTAATAGGGAGCTGTGGCTGACAAGCCAACCACGCATGCGCCTGCATGGCTTTCACCATGCCCAGAGTTGCTCCTGTAGCTCCTCCAACAGAAGGATTCACATCATGCAGGTGGCTTGGACCTTGGGGGTTGGAGTGGGCAGGAGCATGTTAGTAGGCTCTGAGGGTGTCTGTGCCCCTTGCAGACTCAAGAAGCCACAGCGAAGGAGGTATGGACTTCTGACCAACAAAGAGGAGCATGAAGAGATGGTGTCTCTGGACAGCGAGGAAGAGACCGTCTTTGAAACCAGGAATCTGAGATGGTAGGAAGGAGCTCATTTAGACAAATTAGCAAACGACCATGTCTCTAAATAGGGTTCAGGGTCTAGCTCAGAGGTCCCCCAGTAAAGGGCTGGAGGCGTGGCTAATCCCTCAATGAGGGTCAAGAAGGCAGGGTGTCAGGAAGGTCTTGGTAGCTTTAATGGAAACAGACCCAGGAGGAGTGTTCCGGTGAGAGCCTCACAGGGAGGTGGCATTGTGGACAGGGTAGAACTGCACTGGGGATGACCAAGTAGCATCAGGGCTGACTGTCCTGTTACAGTGATGGCTGCTGTAGAGCCAGGACCCCATAGTCACTAAATCTGGCTTTCCAGGGCCCTTGAAGGAATTGACACCAGCTTTGGCATCTTCTGTGATCTCTCTTCCCTACCCTGGTGGATGTGGAAGGGGCATCTCTTCCTGCGGGCTGGGCTGGACTGGGCTACGGAGGCCCCTCGAGTCAGCATCACTCAGTCCCATGTCTTGTCTTGTCCCCCCCCTTGCAGATACTGAGGTGGGGGCAGTAGGCTACAAGGACGAGAGAGGACGTGTGTTCTGCGGACTCTGATGTCAGCCTTCCTGGAGGGCGTCTGTACAACCCCTCGACTGCTCCGTAGGCCAGGACAGTGTGACCTCACCTCACTGAGACCAGCCCACAGACCTGAGGCCCCCCAAAGCTCTGTCCCCCTGCCTCCCATAAGTGACAAGGCAGCCCTACGAGGTATGATGGAGCGAATGGACCTTGAGGTCTCAGTGGGCACCTTTCTGCTGCTTAGGGGACAATAAATGGAGAAGTGGCCTTGTAGCTGACCTGAAACCTCCCCCTTGACGTCACACCTAGATATCCTGGTGAAGTGAGTGAGGTGGTCATTCCTGACTGCCTGTTGATGTCAGTCTCTAGAGAGACCTCTTTATTCCTCTGCCTCAGCGTACTGGCACCTGTGGCAGAGTTCCCTGGGGGCTTCTGGGCTGCAGTTCAACATTAGTCAGCGTTAACCATGGTCTTAGCTTGGGCGGGGGTGGGGGGTACTGGACGACTTACAGGAGGGAGACAGGGATCACTTGCTGCCTGAGGTCACAGCCCGTCCATTCTGCCTCATCATAACAACAAATTGCCACCAGATGGCAGTCATACACCACCTAGCCTCCCAGGACTCCACCTGGGACTAGGTTCAGTTCAGAACCCTCCCAACCATCCTGTCCTGTGGGTGGCCTGGACTCCTGTCCTGTGGGTGCCCAGTCTTCATCCACTTCCATGCCCCACAGACTGCCCAGATGGGCTGAGTTGGGACCCTGAGTCTCCCTGGGCCTACTAGGAATGTTGGTACCCATTGGGTGGTGCCCCGTTTCCATCCTGTGACCTGGCCACAGCCCACTCCTGCCTGTCTCTGCCTGTCCCCTCCAGTGGCTGGGTCCCTGCTCAGCTGGGCCTGTTGCCCGAAGGAAACCTTTATGATCTGCACCCCCAGCCTGAACTCAGGGGAAGCCAGCACTCCTGAGTCACAGCTCTGGGGACCCTCTGCCCTGTTTGTTGATCGGTTTCATCTTTGTATTATGACTGCTGGGATGGGCCTGGTTCCTGGTCCCACAAATTTTGTGATCTGCGCCCCTGATCCCACAGTTCAGTCATTGCTGAAGCTTCAAAAGGCAGGGTGATTAGTATAATGAGGTCAGAAGAGACCCCAGCCCCCGCCCCAGCCTCCTCGCCAGCACAGGGAAGGTGGCTCCACCACCATCCGCCTGTCAGCAGTCACTGCACCCCGGCATTAGCACGGATAATTGGCAGTTCCGTCAAGGTTAATGCACTATTAGCTGGTGCTCTGCACAGCTGAAAGCCAGGAGAAGGGCCTGTCAGGCAAGATGGAAGGCCTGGGGCCTGGCTAGCCTGCCTGCATGCCTGGGCCGGAGACTTGCGTACAAGTGCTTGACCTCAGGATGCTGCTCCTACTTGTACCCATCCTAAATTCGAGCCCTGGCCTGGCAGAAAGACATGGCAGGTAAAGCTGCTTGCTGCCAAGTCCGAGTTGGATTCCTGGAACCCACATGGCCGAAGGGGAGAACTGACTCCCATAAGCTGCCCCTGACTGCTACATCACAATATGCAAAAAATAAGAACCAAGGCCTCTCCTGCTTGAGAACCCCGATCCTGGATGTGGGCAAACCAGACCTCTCCGTAGGGCCTAGGCACTCGGGTGTTCCATTGGGGACATGGGGGCAGGTGAGTGTCGCTGTCGTCTCCGCAGAAGGTCAGGGGTTGACAGCACAGGCTGGAAATCCGGTACGGTTTATTCTGTAATGAGAAATTTCTCTGCATGTTTTTCACCTCCTTCCTGGCGATTTGGCCTTGGATGGCTGTGGGGCCGCCAAACTCTGATATCAGGAGCCTGAGGCCTTGCCCTGTGTACCAAGAGTGGCAGGTGGTGGGCCATGAGTGCTGGGTGCAGACTAAGTTAGGCCAGGGCCTTCAGAGTGTGGATCGGATGGTAGGGTGGACCACGGCTGAGCGCACAGCCCCAGGGGTAGCTGGTACAGAGCTACACCAAGATGTATCTGGAACCACCCCTGCCCCTGGTGACCCCTGACCCCATGAACTGAGGCTGCTCAGGGAGGGGACAGGGCTTCCAGGCTCCCTGTCACTGCCGTTGCCAGACAGGGTTCCCTTGAACAGCTTCCCTGCTCTCCCTCATCTGTGTGTCCTCAGGAGCCTGGAGCGACAGGCTTGGGAGGTAGAGTGGGGGACAGCCGCCTTTGTTCCTGTCCCCGCTCCGGATCTGACCTTGAGACAACAGACAAGAACAGAAAGCTTTCCGCTCAAATCCACTGGCGGCAGGCAGCTCTCAACTCGGTGGCCCCAGCATGCAAATGAGGCCTGGGGATGTGGCCTCCTTGCTAGGTGTCCTTGTGACTGCTCCTGGCAGGAACCTAACACACAAGTCTAGTCAATAGGTCCCCATCGTGGCTACCCTCCTCATGCCAAGGTGGGTGCTTTTGCACCAGCAGGGCCACCTTGAGACACCCACCTTTATGGGCAGAAAATAGACACATGGCCCTGTGCCCTCCTGTGGGTTCCACCAGGGCCTGCCCTGGGGATCCCAGAACACCCTTGACAGACAAGTTCAGGTCCCTGAGCAAAACCTGAAGAGGTGTGGGCCAGGTTTACAGAGACAAGGATTCCAGTGGTCATGGTCAGACTGGGGTTGGGGCATGGGACTTCAGGTCTGGGTGAAGATCTCATAACCTGCCCGTTCCCCCGCCAAACCTCCCACCCCGTGTGCGTGTGTTGGGAGCACAGAGCTTGTCACAGAAGGCCACATATCTGAGTTCTACCCCATCCTGGCCTTGCTCATCCCAGTAGCCTTGCCAGTCTTTAGCTTCTCCCAGCCTATAAGAAACAAGTGCCCATCCCGCGCACCCTGCACTCGATCGGAGACCCAGCAAATGAAAAACAAAATGGCAAAACCCATCCGATGGACACAGCTTGGTGCCTGGGCTCTTCCCCTCTACCAGGAACATCTTTTTCCCTGAGTTCCAGAACTGACTCCCAAGGACCTCAGGGATGTACAGCTGGGGAGGGTAAAAAGCTAGGCAAGGGACTTTGAACTTTAGCTTGTTTTTCTGATACAGGGTTTCACGTAGCCTAGGTTAGCCTTGAATTCCTTGAGTAGCTGAAGATGACCTTGAATGTTGGATCCTCCTGCCTTGGCCTCCTGTGTCCTGGGAACACCGGCGAGCACCACAGCTGGCCTACGACTTATTCCTTTTTGTTTTTGTTTTTTGAGACAGGATCTCACTCTGCAGCGTTGGCTGGCCTGGAACTCGCGGCAATCCTCCTGCCTCCGCCTCTCGAGTGCTGAGTTGCCAGGCGCGGCGCAGACCAGCCCTTAGGTCCAATCTGCATAGGGCGGCGCAGCGCTCTGGGGGTTCTCCTGCCCGATGCCGGTGGCTGGGGCGGGACCCTGGGGATCCGCGGCAGAGTCTGCGCGAGTCTGGCCGGGGCGGGGCCCGGCTGAGGCTTGGAGGGTCCGGGGCGCGGCGGGAGGGGGCGCCCGCGACCCTCCAAGAAGCTCCAGCGGGGACAAAGGCGAGGGGAGCCCCCGCGCCCGGGGAGCCCGGGAGAGCGCTTTGCGCATTGCACGACCCCGGGCCTCTGTCCCGCGCTGCGGCCGCCTCCCGCCGCCTGGTTTCTCGGCGCCTGCGGTCTCCGGCGGGGGCCGCGCGCAGAGGCGGGGCGGCGGGATCTCCAAGCGCGCGGTGCTCCGCCCGCGCGGAGGCGGAGACGGAGACGGCGGGGCCAGGCGGCGGCCGGAGAGCGAGCTAGCGAGCGAGCGCGGCGGCAGCACCGGGGCCATGGCGCCCGCGCAGCGCCCGCTGCTGCCGCTGCTGCTGCTGCTGCTGCCGCTGCGTGCGCGCAACGAGGACCCGGCCCGAGCCAACGCTGACCGCTACGCAGTCTACTGGAACCGCAGCAACCCCAGGTGAGCTCGTAGGGGGGACCCCCGGGGACCCCGAGAGGCCCCAGCCCTGGGGTTTGCAGCGCGCGGACCTACCCCTGAACTTCAGGGGTGCCTAGTATTCCCTGCAGAACTCCTGGACTTTGGGGGAAACCCTCCGCACCCTCACACGCTGGAGTTCCTTCGCTGGACTTGCAGTGCACAGGGATGGGGTGGGGAACACTCGTGAACCCCTAGCCTCTTGGAGAAGGAAGCACCCTGGAGGGCTGAGGATTTAGTGGAGCTCCCTGGGGACCTCCCTTACACCGAGTCCCCGACGAGGCTCTTCTGCGAAGGTTCCGAGAGTCCTGTCTGTGGGTCCCCAGATGAACTTGGGGAAGTTGCAAGGTTCCCCTCTCTACCCCTCCATTCACTCTAGGGGCTGCTCCAATCCTCCAGGCACTTTAGAGGGACAGAGGGGACCATAGGCACCAAAGAGGTGGAGGACAGTTTGAGGGGTGCAACCAGGGCATATCGTTTTCCACCTTCTTTTTAGCTTCTGGAGAAACTGAGGTGCAGGAGGGGGTGCAAGGAGGGGCTGCTTCAAGGTCATGGCCAGAGAATTGGAGCTGGTACTGGAGACCCAGGTGGCCAAGTGCCCAGCCTGCCACACCCAGCAAAGGCACCCAGCCCTGCTGTCCAGCAGCACCTTGTGGGTCAGACCCTGCTGGGCACTGGGTAGAGTCAGGGATACGGCAGAAGCCTCTGTTACAGGCGGAGTGAGAAAAGTTGGATGGATACCCACTGACCACGTTCTGAATAGCATAGGACCTTCTGGGTCGTTACAGGGTCTCAGAGGTAGGTAGGTGCTGGGGGGTTCCTGGGAGGCAGGCTTGGGGTCTTTGATGCTTGGGCGCAGTATAGCGCTGACCAGTGGGGAAATAATCCGGCTGCATCAGCCAGGATGCCCTCCTGGTCCGTGGACGGAAAGTTGCAGAAAAGCTGGTCTCTGAGGCAAGCTGTGGGACAAGGGCCACCAGGGTCTCTTCATGGGAGTGGTAGCTCTCTGGCTGTCCCCTAGGGCTGAGAGCAGGGACCTGGCAGGGCCACCACTTACGCCCCCCCCCCCATCGCCTTTCTGCTATGTTGGTCAAATGTGGGTTTGATTAAGACTCAGTGGCCGTGCAAGGAGTCGGGGAAGCTGCGCTTTCTCGGCCTAAGTTTTCTGGTTTTAGCTTGCAGAGTCTCTGTCCCCAGTGTGGCCTGTCCTTTGTCTGGGGAAAAAAAAAAACACAGAGGATAGAGGGTCTATGGGGATGAGGAGAAGGGGTCGTGGCTGCCCTGCTGTCCCCGTTTGCCACAGGGTTGGAACCCTGCCTCAGGAAGGGAAGAGGCGTCCTCATCACCAGGGTCCCGCTCAGGCCGACACCTCCTGTCGCTGTGTTCGGACAGGCTGCCGAGAGTCTTCCTTGGGTTCCCCTCTGTGGGTGACCCTGCCTGAGGACAGATGACCACCATGCCCCAGGGCCTTGTCATTGACACAGAACACGGGGGTCTGGGCTGCTATGGAGTCTTAGGAGTCAGTGGATGGTGAGGGGTGGTTCGTGCGGGGACGATTTCGGGCTGGCATCCGAGGGGACCTAATATAGGGGTACAGTATGAGGAGCTGAGCAGGATCGACACCCCAGCTTCTCGTGTGATACAGGATGGGCGGTGTGGCATAAAACAGGCAGTGGGGGCATGCTGGGACCCCAACCGTGAGTATGGGTCACACACAAAAGACTGAACAGAAGTGGGGGAGGGGTGGACCTGCTCCAGAGTACCCGTGTCTATGTAGGACACGGACCCCTATGTGACTTGGAGGGGACACACACGCAGGCAGCCGTGCTCCCTGCCACCTGTCCAGCCACACCTGCCCAAAGACGGTTGGGATGGCTTTCTGAAGGCAGTAATTCCGCAAGGAGGCATGGACACCCACACCCACCTGCCCAGGCACTCCCGAAAGCCCCTATCCAGATCTACCTGCCCTGACCTCTCGGGATCTCTAGACCTGTCCCTTCCTGGCTGTAACCTGCCTGCCGGGCTGACAAGGACACCCCGCCATAGGCCCATTCTGTGACCTCGATGCGGCTTCTGTGGGTTTTTGTCCAGCGGCTCATGGACCCGTGTCCATGGAGTCTGCAGTGGCCTGTGGCTTTGCATGTGGCTGCATGTTCTCATCCACAACTCCGGGGGAGCCCAGGATGCGTGTCTGCGTGGAGCTGGCTGTCGCAGGGTATTTGTGACACAACACCCCAAGCTGGGGTGATTGCGTGTGTGCACGTGTGCGCATGATTGTGTAAGGGAGCGGATGCATGCGTCAGCTAGAGTGGGGTGCACACGCATCTTCATGCGGCACGCCTGAGTAAGTCTATGTGAGGTATGTGCCGAGAGCTGGTGTGGGGACAGCTCTATCCTCTCGGTGCCCACGGCTGCCGCAGGGCCATCCACAGAAGTGGTCTTACCAGCTGCTGTTTTTCTCTGCAGACAGGTCATGAGGATCCAAAGCAAACATCATAGGAGATGCCTGTTGCCCCAGATGTCACCCACCTTTGAGACACTGAAGTGTCTGGCCAGGCTCTGGGAGTGGGACAACCTGGTGTCCCATGCCAAGTGACCTCCATGTGGACAGTAACACTGTCACTAGCAGAACACCTGAATAGAAAGATGGTGGTGCTGGCTAGACCTGATTTCTGAGGCAGGCATCATCTCTGTAGTGGAGTGTGGCTGGTTCCTGTCTCTGACTCTGCAGGCCTCGCTCCCCCTGAAAGGGACCTGGTCGTGTGTTTGTGTTTTGTAAGAGATTGTCCTCCATCCATTGGTGGTGGCATATGCCTTTAACCCCAGTAGAGGCAGAGGCAGGTGGACCTCTGAGTTTGAGGCCAACCTGGTCTATGTAGCGAGTTCCAGGACAGTCAGGGCTATGCGGGGAAACCTTGTCTTGATAAAGGAGAAACAGCGAGAGGGAGATTGTCCTCCAGGGTTGGGGTGCTCGGAATGGTAGGCAAGGCCCGGAGGGTTTGGGACTCTGAGAACCTGGTGGTTGGCGGGCCTTAGGGGAGTGGCAGAATTGTTGAGAGCCTGTGTGGTCCTGAAGAATGAGACAGTCTAGGTGCCCAGAGGGAACAGAACACTGCCGGAGACACACAGGTGCCTTTGGTAGCAGATGAGCCAGAAGGAGCCGTCTGCTAACTGGACACGAAGCTGAAGAGCTGAAGAGGGGGATTGCTGTAAGTTCTGGGCCAGCCTGACCTACATGAAACCCTGCCTCAAAACAAACAAACTGATAAAAGGTCTGGTGCTGGACTCCGCGGGAAGAGCACTCATGGAGAGCCAGGAAAGCCTGGGCTCTGTCCAGAGCTCTAAGCCAGGCGTGGTGGCCAAGGCTGCTCCTCCCAACACAGAGAAGTGGGGCAAAGGCTCGGGAGTTCAGGGTCATCCTCAGCTATAGTGAGCTAGAGGCCAGGCTGGGCTTCGTGAGGCCTGGGTCCCCCATTTCCTCTCTTCATGTGGATTTGACCCCCAGTCTCTTGCAGGCCTCCGGCACCCATGGGTCCCTGTGTCATGTCCCTCGTGGACAGCAGACATGGTCTATGAAACCTCTCTGTGTGTCATTGTGTTTCAGTGAGCACGGGATGGTCAGCCATGGTTACCTCGGGGCTTCAAGTCCCGGTGTGCCTCTCACCAGCCCACCTGATTACCCAGGAGAGAAGTTGGCAAAATCATGAGGTAGGAGAATTGTTTCAAGGAGTGGAGGCCAGGGACCACAGCCTACTCCGTGTGAGAAATCTCAGGGCGGTCATTAACCCCTTAGTGAGAGTTTAATCTCTGACTACTTGCTTTTCTGCATCTTCAGGCAGAGGGAACATTTGCGCTTTGTCTTAATTCCACAGGGATTGTTTTAGGGGTGGGCCCTCCACCTTCCCCAACACCCTTGCAGACACCAGCCAGTGCAAGGGTAGGGTTCTGGCTCCTAGCTACCCACCTACTTGGAACCATGAATACCACCAACACAGCAAAACTGGTGTGATTGTAGAGCCAAAGAAAGAAAAGGAAAGTAGCATACTTCACCAGCGTCTGCTGGGGTCCTCATCTCCCCGGTGCCCTGGACACGCCTGGCTGGAGCACCGCTGTATGCAGGGTCTGGCTTGGCTACAGGAACCAACTGTGGTTAATGGTACATGCCCAGGGTGGAAGGTGGGCTCTAGGCATGTGCAAGTTGCAGCCTGGAGAGACCAGGAAAAGATGGACAACATTGGACCTCCGGGTCTGGTGTCTGGCTTATATTCAGAACAGCTGGCCTTGGATTTGGGGAAACAAATGAGGCTGACAGATCTTTGCCATGGTCTACTGAGGACCAGCATCTGCAGTTCTGTCCGTCTGAGCAGTGGGCATTGGGAGGTTCAGCTGAGTAGGCAAAGTGGTTTGCTGTGCACAAGCAAAGACCTGAGTTCAAATCCCCAGAACCCATGAGGAAGGCCAGGCATGTCTCCAAGCCTCTCTAGCCCCACTGCTGTCTAAGGGCAGAGTTCAGGATCAGTGGGGAACAAGAGGGAGGAGAGGTGCGGCCAGCGTCCTTTTCTGTCTTTGTCAGAGAGTTCGGGTAGACAGCTGGGTGTGTAAAGCGCTTGCCTTGCCAGCATCGGGTCCTGAGTTTGATCCCAGCACCCACAACAGGGTGGGTGCCCGCGGCCTCCTCAAGTGAGAGGACTTCCAACTCTAAGGCACAGAGTAGCTGAGATAGACGGGGGAAACTGAGGCTCCAAGAATCTGCCAAGTCCGTGACTGAGCCGTGCTGGAAGCTCCGCTCAGGCTTCCGGTTGGTACAGGAGCCCAGGAGCAGCAGCTGCCTTTTTTTCCTGCAGTTCTTGACAGCGTCTCGTATAGCCCGGGCTAGCCTTGGATTCTCGGTGTAGTTGAGGATGACCTTGAGCCCCAGAACTCTCAGCTGCCGCTTAGCAGTGACCCCACCCCACCCCACCCCACAAGGCACCAGGAAGCTCCCAGTTCCCCTTTGTGGGGCCTCAGTTTCCCCAGCTGTACTGGGAGGTGAAGGAGCCCCAGGCAGTCCCTCCCACTCCCAGCTACCAGGCTTTCATATGCTAATAACGGTTCTCACAGGACCCCCTCGACCCCCCTCGGCCTGCGTTTACATGACAGGGACCCGGGGGACACTCGGTGAGATCTGAGGGTTCCGGCTGCTGTAGCCTGAGGCTGAGATGGAAGGGGAGCCGCTGTCCAACCCCACAGGCCAACCTCTGTCCTCTAAGACGCGACTGGGTCAGGCCGATCCTCCTGGAGGACAGCTGGGGACAGCGGGGCAACGCCAGGGCTGAGGCTGAGGGCAGAACTGGGGTGGTGGGAATGTAACTGGCCAGAAACCGGGGAACCTGCCGGAGAGATTGTGTAGCGCTGTGAGGTGCAGGCAGGAGGATGGAGTTCAAAATCAGCCCGGGTTAGAAGAGGTTGTCTCAAGAAGTTGCACAGAGAGGGCAGGAAACATCCTGGGATCGCACAGAGTGGAAAGTTGCCTTGATCCCCAGATGCCTGCGCAGGGGCTACCCTGCGGGAGGCCAAGGGAAGGGTCAGGTTGCCTTTCCCTCCAAGCTCTGCCTCCTTGCAGGGAAACTGAGGCTGAAGTTGGTGCTGGACAGGGATCCATCCTGGTGCTGACCACTGACCGGCCCTCTTTCACCCCCACAGGTTTCAGGTGGGCACCGTGGGTGACGGTGGTGGTTACACAGTGGAGGTGAGCATCAATGACTACCTGGACATCTACTGCCCGCACTATGGGGCGCCGCTGCCCCCGGCTGAGCACATGGAGAGGTACATCCTGTACATGGTCAACGGCGAGGGTCATGCCTCCTGCGACCACCGGCAGCGAGGCTTCAAGCGCTGGGAATGCAACCGGCCTGCAGCGCCTGGGGGGCCCCTCAAGTTCTCAGAGAAGTTCCAACTCTTCACGCCCTTTTCCCTGGGCTTTGAGTTCCGACCTGGCCACGAGTACTACTACATCTGTGAGTAGCCAAGGCTAGCCCCCTTAGCAAACAGGGAAACTGAGGCAGACAGTGCCTTTCAACAGTCATCCAGCCTCATGCCCCACAACCCTGGGAGGAAGAGGGTGAGATGGAGGAAACTCCATTTCTGAGTTGTCTCCTTGGGAGGCCCAATAGGGAGCAGGGCCTCGGAGCACCCTGGGGCTGCAGTGAATCCCATGTGCCGCCCAGTCTTCTTACTGTGTCAAATTAAACTGCACCAGACTCCATTTCTTCTTCTTCCTCCTCCTTTTAATTCAAGTTAGAAGCGGATGGGGACGGGCAGAAGGTTCTTACAATGAAGTCCCAGAAAATGAGAAAAAAAAATGATATTTTTCTTTTTGAAATGAGAATCCCGAAAAGATCAGGAGTGTAATAATAATTCCTTCCATCTTTGCAAAGAATGCTTATGTTTTGTTTGTGTGTTTGTTTTTGGTTTTGTTCTGCTTTTTTGTTTGTTTTTTTCAAGACTAGGATTTCTCTGTGTAGCCTTGGCTGTCTTGGAACTCACTCTGTAGACCAGGCTGGCCTTGAACTCATAGAGATCCACCTGCCTCTGCCTCCCAAGTGCTGGGATTAAAAGTGTGCACCACCACACCACTGCCCAGCTCAAGTGTTAATTTTTACTTTGTACTTTTTAATCTTTCAGTCCCAGCATGGGAGATGGGTGAGGGTGGCTGACAGGCCATGAGGTGGTATCCTGGGGTCAGTCCACTGAACTACGGATCTCCCCAGTCTGCATCTCCCCTCCCAGCTGCCTAGCAGCCACCCACATATAGCCCAGGCTAGCCTCAAACTCCATAGGGAGCCAAGGAGGACCTTGAACACCTTGTCCCTCTCACTTCCACTCCAACAGGACGGCCGAGCGCACACCCAAATGTCTTACTTGTTTCTGTGTTTGTGTGTGCACATGTAAACACACGTGCCCCGGCTCGAGGAGCCCAGGGCTGATCTGTGTCCTTCCTCACACTGAACCTGGAGCAACATGAGCAGTCTGGCTGGGCGTTCCTCCCACCTCTACCTCCTCCACGTGTGCGAGCTGTGGATCCGAACTCGGGTCTCAGTACGTACCCGCCGAGCCACCTCCTCAGCCCTTGCTTTGTTTTGTTTTTTTGTTTAAAATGTCACCCTAAGTTAGGTGTCCTGCTGCACGCCTTTAATCCCAGCACTCAGGAGGCAGAGACAGTGGGATCTCTGTCAGTTTCATGACAGCTTGGTTTTTAAGAAAGTTCCAAGACAGCCAGGGCTGCATAAAGAGACCCTGTCTCAAATCAATAAATGAATAAATAAATTTTAAAAGTCTCACTCTGTTCCTGAGCTCTGAGACATAACTCACTCAGCCTTTGGAGTCAGCTTGGACAGAGGAAGCATGGAAGAGACTCCCAGGAAGCCTAGGGCATTGTGTCTCGGGTTTTGACACATGGTTAAGAGTTTTATGGGTTGGGTCAGCAATGTGGAGAAGGGAGCATGGAACCCTCAGAAGGTTGCCCTCTCTTCCAGCTGCCACACCTCCCAACCTGGTGGACCGTCCCTGCCTGCGACTGAAGGTTTACGTGCGTCCAGCCAGTGAGTGTCTTTAGTGTGTAGTGACCTGGGAAGGACCCAGGTCCCCTCACCCTGCCCTTGACTCCATGAGTGGCCCAAAGAGCTGGGGGTTGCAGAGTCTCATCCCGACCCCTCCCCCAAGCCTGGGACCTTCCTGAGTGCCCAGCCCAGTGCGGCCTGGCTGATGGCCTGTGTCCCCACAGATGAGACCCTGTACGAGGCCGAGCCCATCTTCACCAGTAACAGCTCCTGCAGTGGCCTGGGCGGCTGCCACCTCTTCCTCTCCACGGTCCCCGTGCTTTGGACCCTCCTGGGCTCCTAGTGTCAGGCGGAGGACACCAGCCCCACCTGGACCCCTTGACCTCAGCCCTCGGACCCACGCGGCTGCCTCCGAGACAAAATCCTCGCTGCTTCTCTTTCATGGTGCTGTCCCCCGGAGGAGGCCGCCCACTGCCCAGGGAGGTGACACTATCCCGAAGCCTGAGGAGGAGAGCCAGGCCAAGCCACTTTCTCCAAGGTCACCAGAGAGTTCGAGGCCTCCCAGCGTTGTTTAAGTGCAGTCAGAAAGACTTGAGGGTTTTTTTAGTTAATTTATTCCCGGGCATTGCTGGTGACATTGGGACAGGCCAGCCACTCCTCTTCTCTGGTTCTGTTATTTGGGTCTCAGAAGGAGCCCACCATAGACTTGCCTGACCCAGAAGGGGTGTATGGTGCCAGCTCCTCAGTGGGGCACCAGGGGCTCAGGCCCCTTCTTCTAGCCACTGTTGAGCCCCCGTCCCTCAGATCTCAGAAAGCCCTTCAGCCCTGCAATTCACCCTGCCCCTCCACCAGGCACAACCATCTCCAGGGCCGGGAAGACGTTTTATTTCTGTAAATAGAAACCAGCAAATGTGTACTGTGATTTATTTTAATGTATTCTTGAGGACAGAATGGAAGTTCTTTTTTTTAAAAAAAAATTTTCCAGACCTTCGATTCGAGGGGACTTTTATTTTGGTTGGGGGAGTGGGGTGGACTTTTTAGAATAGAAACAACACTTCGCAATAAACTCATTTTTTTGTCCGTTGGAGCCCTCCCCCAATCATGTGACCTAGTAATATTTGTAAGAAAAAAAAAAGCCAAAAAAAAAAAAAAAACTGGACAAGACTGAAAAGGGGAGCTACCTACCAAAAATACAGAAGGAGCAAAGGACCCAATGAAGCTGGCCACACGACGCGTTTCTACGGATTTCGGATTTCTACCCGCCTTTCCTCACTCTGTATTTTATATATATTCTAGATAAATGTATATTGTGGATGGCCGCCATGGCAAGGGGTGGCTGGGGAGCTTTTGTAGGGGCAGGGGGACGGGTGGCCGGCCCCTCATCACATTCAGCTTTGAAGTCTGTATTTTTATAATAAAATGAACCAACTATAAGATGTGGGTCTCCCTCTTTGGACAGTTGGGAGGGTTCTGGGGATAGTCCTGCTGCTTCCTGCCTACTCTCAGGGTCCTGGGGGATCTGCAGGTAGAAGGCCGGCTTCTTAGGGATCGCCCTGATTCTCTGACAAAAGCCTGGCGTGATGGCACATGCCTGTCACACGGCAGCAAGCGTGTACACAGGAAACAAAAGATTGTCTCAACATAGTGAATCCGATGCCGAAATCGCTCTGACCTTTATCATGCCACACACACATAGTAACCATGTTCTGAGTTATCTCCCATTGCCAAGACCACATTTCTGTGACTCAGTTTCCCATGTGACTCAGGTGTGTGAGGGCTGTGGTGATGTTCATGTCTGTCTCGGGGAAGGGAGGCCTGGGGTTCCCCAGTTTAGCCCCACTGGTGACGAGTGACCTGACATAGGGCCTGGGATCCCGGTGGTGGCCCCTCGTCCGTGTGTCACCCGCGGCGACTGCATTCGGGCACAATTAGCTGAGAGGCGACGCTCTGAGCCCATTAATTCAGCCGCTCTGCCCTGCAACGGGGGCTGCTTCCTAATGAGGCCGGTGGACTGTACAAAGGACCTTGTGTCCATGCGGGCCCTGCCCAGAGAAAGGCAGACCAACTGCAGGCGCCGTCTTTAGGAGGCTCTGCTGTACCGATGAACCAGTGCTAGAGACACCCCCATCAGGCCCCCTCATCACCTGGACCAGGGTGCTGCCAGCTCCAGGTACCCTGACTGCCAGCCACAGTGGTAGGTGTTAGGAAAAAACACCATCAGCAAGAAGCCAGAGTTGGTGGCCAGCACTCAGGAGATCAAGGCAGGTGGGTCTCTGAGGTCAAGGCCAGCCTGGGCTAAGGTGTGTGCAGATATGGAATGGAGGAGAAAACAGTGAGGTCCCCAGACGTGACTCCGTGGATAAACCGACTGCACACCAAGGACCCAAGTTCAAATCCCAGAATCCGTGGAAAAAGCAATTGAGGCCATGCAAGTTTATAACCCAGGGCCCGGGACGAGGAGACAAAGCAGTCCAAGTGACCCAGGTGAACGGAAGCCTCGGACCTCCTGCTCCTGTCCAGCCCGGAGCAGGTGCAGGTGTGTCCGTGGCCTGGGGCCTATCCCCACGCCGAGCCCCTCACCCAGGCAGAGCCCTGCAGTCCCATCGGTATGCTCGTCCTGTGTCTGAGTCTTTTCCACCCGAAGCTTCCAGAGAGAAGCAATCTCTCTCCCGCAGCCCTTTACTGCCGCCTCAGTGGCTGCAGTGGGCAGGGGGTGATGGCATGGGGGGACAGCAAGGTTCGAGGTCCCCAGGGACCCTGATGAAGGTTCTGGCCCCTTAGCTTGCAATAGAAAGCAGCATCCACCTCCCCCAGCCCCTCAGCGAAAGCCACGCCCGCCTTTCTGTTTTTCTTTTTTCTTTAGGTCTCCCACACTACAGGCTGACCCTCCTGCCTCCGCTTCCCCAGGACTGGGACCGCAGGTGTGTGCCACACCCAGCTTGGTTTGTTTGTTTGTTTATTTATTTTTGTTTTACGCAGCTAATTCTCCTTTGTCTAGATCTTCCTTTTCTTCCTTTCTTTTCATCTTTCGGACCCTCTGCGCCAAGGGTGAGGGCGCTGGGCAGTCTGCTTCCCGGCCTGTCCCTGTCCCTGCCAACTAGCATCCTCGTGGTACACAGTGGGCCCTCAACCAGTGCCCATTGACTGACTGAATAAATGCTGTATGTATTTATACAGATAAAGCTACATGATCAAAAAAGAAAGAAAAAAGAGTGTCAAATCCAAATTGCACTGGGGAAGCTGAGACAGGAAGATGGCAAGTTTGAGGTCAGCTTTTACTATGTAGTAAGAAGAGCCTTTTAATAAAAAGACCTTTGCATGAAAAAATTAAAACATTAAAATGAATAAATAGAAAATATTAAAATGGTCTCTCATTGCAAGGTCAGAGCCCTCCGTGTGTGCAAGGGGCACCGACTCTGTGCAGACGTCACTAGACTCCTCCTCCATCTTGGTACCTGGCAGAACCTTCCACCGTCCTGGGATGCAGTGGGACATCAGTGGGACTCATGGACACAGTGCAGAGACATGGGGAATCATGAATCACAAGAGACGACCCAAGGCGGAAATTGACTAGACACAATTGCCCTGAGTGGCTGTGGGAACACCAGCAGGCTGAGGGCCTCAGTTCACTCTAGGGGATGCTGGCCTCAGGTGGGGGTGACCGGCATTTGGGGACATGGCCTGTGGGACTGGACGTCTGGGAGGGGCTTTGCTTCGAGGGTTCAGTCATGGGTTCAGAGGTCTTCTGGAACCCCTGCCAGTGTGAAAGTGGAGCTGCATCCCCAAATGTGGGTGGACAGGGCTTCTGGGGTTCCCCCACCCAGCCATGTCACCGACGTAAACTTAGTCAAGGGTTTCTGCTTTAATGGAGGCCAGGGAGGGAGGAGATGGGGGGGTGGGGACCAGAGACTCAGGCAGGCCTGAGACCCTTCTGGCTATGGAGGGTCAGAATTCCTTTCCTGGGCTCCCCCACCTCTTCCACCCTCTACACTTACTTACTGACTCACAGACCAGGCCTGAGAGGGGGAGGTACCTACCCTGTCTGGGTCCCCTAGGGAGTGTCTTTCCCAGACTCTCCTAACCCCATGGATGGAAAATGGTGCCCTAGAGGAGGAGGAGGGACCCAGTTGGCCTCCTGTGAAGTGTGGCCAATGGGATGGGTGTTGGGGGTGGAGATGCCCGAGAAACTGAGGCCTCCCTTGGGCCCCTCTGGTTGATGGGATGGGACCGTGACCGTGGAGCCAGGCAGACAGGGGCATAAGGTGGATGATGCCGAGACACTCAGGTCCATCCCCTGTGATGCTGGCCCCCACTCTCCTTTCTCCATTTTGCATTTGGGGGGCTAAAATTCTGCTCCGATCTTGGTTCCACAGTGGGCCTAATTTCTGGGTACAAGAAAATCTTCCAGCATGCCTTTAATTCCAGCACAGGGAGGCAGAGGCAGGCAGATCTCTGTGAGTTCGAGGCCAGCCTGGTCTACAAGAGCGAGTTCTAGGACAGGCTCCCAAAGCTACAGAGAAACCCTGTCTTGAAAAACAAAAGCAAAAAAAGAAAAAAAGGAAAAAAGAAAAACCAAAAAAAAACAAAGTACAGTTTCTGATGCTTGGTGGGCTAGCGTCTCCCAGAGAGAGAGATGGTTGTTTGGCCTGCTGGGCCTCAGTTTACCCATCTGTACCATAGGGTATACCTACTTTATAGTTGAGGGAAGAAGGATGGCTCGTCCCCAGGCTCCATGTGGGGACCCTGTTCATGGTTTGTGGGTGGGGTGGTTCCCTGGAGATGCCAGCTCTCACCTGGCACCTGGGCTCCTCCAGGCCAGAGCCAGTTTGGGGAGCTCACTGCCATGGAACAGCCCTCAAGGGCCCTTTCTCCAACAGAAATGGGAGCCTGGGGTCACCGTGGGATGGTCGGGTAGTCTGGAGTCTTTGGAGAACCTTCTGGAGGTTCTGACAGGATTAGGGGCTGCCCCCCCCCCGCCCCCGTAGGATTGGGAGCTGTTCCCATGTTGGCCCCGCCCCTACCCCTTAGATTCTGCCAGCACTGCTGAGCTAGAGTTGAGGAAATATCTCACTCCCTCCTGCCCTGTGTCAATGACAACTGGGTCCCCACATACTGGGGCGATATTAGTGTCATTTATCACGCATTAACAGGCCTGTGGCTCAGCAATCAAGTCTGTGGCTATAACGGGAAACTGAGGGACAGGCTGAGGCCATACCTTTAGATAAACCTGCTTCCGGTATCTTCCTTAACTACCCGCCATGGAAGACCCTGCTCATCCAGCAGCTTCACTTTGTTGGTCAGGATGATGGCTGAGGACACAGGGTTCCTTCCTGAGCTGAGGAACACTTGCTGAGCGTCTCAAGGGACCTACTGCGTGGCCTGGGCCAAGCACTGTCTCTATCCGGAGGACGGCTGGAAATGCTGGCCTCCTTCTCTATGTTCACGCCCCCTTGGAAGGCCAGGGATGGGGCTGGTGACAGGCAAGGCCTCTCTCAGACGCGGGAGGCAATGGGGGAGGGGGAGGACTCCATGGGAGCCAGTGGTGCCCGCTGGCAGATCTTTAAATTAAAATACATATATACACTGGATAAATAACCCGGGCCCATATCCTGGTGACAGGCAGAATTAAGTTGCCTGGTTGGGGAGCTGGCAGTGAACACTGGGGACAGCAGGAGAGGACAAGGAGACATCACCCACTTTCACAGCCCCCAGCTGCCCTCTCCCCTCCCTGCTGGGGATCTGGGGCAGGTGTGAGGGAGCTAGTCAGGGAGGGAGATGCTGGGTCCCAAGTTATCCCAGAGAAAAGAGGCATTAGTCAGATCACCAGCCCTCAGGAGCTGCTGTGGTCTGTCCCCTGGCTCGCACAGGCCCAAGGAGTCCCCCAAGGGGCCCCCACACAACTGTGGGGTCCTCCCAGCCCCAGTGCCCACGAAGGGGCAGAGGGTAGGAGGGGATTTTTTCAATTAGGAATCAGCTAATCACCAGAGAGCGCCGCTCTGGGGCCCAGTGAATCTTTTCTGAAAACCATGTACAATGTTAATGACCTGGACAATCCCAGGATTAGGCCACGGGGAGGGGAGGGAAACCAAGGTGCAGGGCTGGCTGGGGGATTAGCAGATCATAGGCTGGGGTGGCGGGCTCTGGAGGGCTTTGGGCAGACTGGTCCCTGGAGGTCCGTTTTCTCATTGAAGATGCCAGTTTTTATAGCTGGGGAAACTGAGGCCCGGAGTGAGACCTTCCCCAAGGCCGCCAGAGGCTGTCACTTCTTGTCTGTCCCTCCCTCGGTTTCCATAAAGATGGACCCTACAGAGCAGCATGGAGTCTCAGGGGCCCCGCACCCCAGTTATGTCCACACGGCACATCATTGTGTTCCGCTCTCCAGACACTGAGTGTGGAGTAAAAGATCTCCTACTGTTTGTTCGCTAGGGCCGGTGCTGAGCTGGCTAACTGAAGACGGTACCCAGGAGGCTCCTCAGGTCTTGTGGGTACCATCGCAGATGCATAGCGGCTGTAGGGTCCTTTAGGGCGGTCGCGGCAAGCGGAGGGACCACTGTGCAGGGCAGGTGGCTGCAGGAAGCCGGGATGAGAAGGCTGTTCGGTGGGGTTTCTCTTACCTTTCATTTTATATTTTGTTGTTGTTTGATTTGTTTTGTTTTTATGAGAAAGGGTCTTGTGTAGTCGAGGATGACCTTGAACTCCTGATTCTTCTGCCTCAGCCTTCTAAGTGCTGGGGTGACAGGTGTGTGTCACCAAGCCTGGCTTATGTGGTTCTGGGGATGGAGCGCGGTAAGAGTCCTGCAAGCTGACTCACAGCCTTTCTGTTTGTTTATTTGTTTATTTATTTATTTATTTATTTATTTATTTTTGAGACAGGGTTTCTCTGTGTAGCCCCGACTTTCCTGGAACTCGCTCTGTAGACCAGGCTGTTCTGGAACTCACAGCAATCCTCCTGTCTCAGTGCTGGGATGACTGGTGTGTTACCATGCCCTGCTTCTCCTGTTGAAGCTGCCGGAGGGTTTCTGATCTCTAAATGACTCTGGCATTTCTCCCAGAATTCTCTGACTTCAAGGCTTCCCTGGGCGGGAGCCTCTATGTGCCATAGTCTCCTCTCCACCACCCAACCATGACTGTGAAGTCGCCTGCTGTCCCCGGGTCCCTGCCCTACTGGCTACATAGGAAATTGGAAGGGGGAGCCCTCTTTGATGTTGGCTGGGGAAACTGAGGCTAGTTGATTAGGACTCCATCTCCTCACCTCTTCTGGCCAAGGCCCAGACACCTGCGGTAACTGGTAATCCAGATGCAGAGAAAATGAACAGAGGGTGAGTGATGGCCAGGGCTCAGCCAGGCCCAGGGTGAGGATGTCTCAGAGGGCCCCAGGGCACCCCCACGGATGACCTCAGTGTCCGGGTCTAGGTAGGCTCTGTGACTCAGTTTCCCCACCATCACCACTATGATTCTCCATGCTGTTCCCAGCGCCTGGGGGTGGAGAAAGGCTTCGGGGGGGGGGCGCTCTGGGCTCCCCTACTTACCCACCCCCAACTGTCAATCAGGCCACCGGGCCCCCTTCAAGTCGTCACGGCCCAGCAGTGGCCCGGGGAGGGATTATTCTGGCCTGTCCAGGGTGGATTCAAGTGGAACAGGCGCTGACGAGCGGAACGCGCCCCCGCGGGTCCCGGACTGCCCGCCTTTGTCCACTGGCTGGAACGGCTGCCACCTCCCGCCTGGCCTGGGTGCATTGTGCGACCGCGTCCTCCATCGCTTAGCTGAGATCCCCTGGCTGCACGGCCGCTGGGCGGCTCCGCCACTGCTGGCTCCCAGCCTCGGTTTCCCCACCTGTGTCCGAGGGTGGAATGCGGGTCACGTGGGAGGAGGAGACTGTGGGAATGTCCCTAAGCCCGGGCATCCCCGGTCGGCCTCGCACTCCCTCCACTGGGCTTTTTGTTCAGGAAATTCGTGATGGCAGGGAGAACCGATCCCCTCACGGTCTGAATGGAGCCGAGGCAAATGCTGTTGGCCCCTGACCCTGGCCCCCTAATCCCAGAGTCGAAGCTGTCCCCCAAGAGGGGTTTCAGGAGATGATCTGGGGCTCGACCCTCGGCCCAGGCACCGAGGGGAGGCTTCCGGGTCAGGGTCTGAGAGCTTTCAGGGGAACATGGCTGCCTCTTGGACACGTGCCTAGTCACCAGGGCTCGGAGGCCGCCCAGGGAAACTGAGGTACGAAGTCAGATGGAGCCCACAGAGAGAAAGCCCTCATTCCCTGGTCCAATGCAGAACCTGCTGCTTGAGGGCTGTGTGTCACCGTCCCAGTAGCTTGCCATCTCTGAGTCATTCTGGGGCCTTGGACATCTGACTTTCCCGTGTTACACACACTGCTGGGAATGGTCCAGAAGTCGCCCTGAGCAGAGAGGAGACTCTCCCCTGTCGTAAGGAAGGGCTTGCCACTCTGATGGCCTCCTTTGCTGTCAGTGGACAGTCATGGACTAGTCACAGAGCAGAGGCTCAGCAGCCGTTAGAGCGCAGGCTGCTTCTGCCACCCAGGACCGGGGTCAAGGCCAGCAACCACATGACAACTCACGACTCCCTGTGACTCCAGCTTCGGGGGAGCTGACAGCCCCTCCTGGCCTCCAAGGACATACACATTTTTAAGAGGCTAGGTGTGGTGGCGCACGCCTTTAATCCCAGCACTCAGGAGGCAGAGGCAGGCGAATCTCTGTGAGTTCGAGGCCAGCCTGGTCTACAGAGCGAGTTCCAGGACAGCCAGGACTGTTGCACAGAGAAACCATAACTCAAAAATAAATAATTTAAAATAAAACACACACACACACACACACACACACACACACACACACGGTAGAGGGTTGCTGGGGGGAGGGTGGTCACAGGCCATGCACACATAGAGAAAATCATTGTCTTAAGTTCTAGAACGGATGAATGAATGAATGAATGAATGAATGGTTGGGAGGGGTGTCCTCCCACTTCCTGCGGCAGACAGCCTGCTCCCTGCCCTCTGGGTCCCCGGAGAACTCTGCTAGCAGTGTCCCCCACCCACCCCACCCCTGCAAGCACACACTAAGCTCACCTCCACCACGGGCAGGCCAGTGTTCGCACGCTCTGGCACCCCCGTGCTCCCCTGCGGTCGCATGTCTGTTCCACCCTGCCGAGCTGTTCCCCACGATCAATTTCAATTTGGCCTGGTCTATGCCTTGAAGCCGGACCTTTCCCTGGAGAGCAACAAGGGAGGAGGTGGGTTCACGCTTCTCCGCTTCTCCGCACGGTGGGGCAGGAAGCTCTGCCATTGCTGGGACACTCTGGGCCTCGGTTTCTCTGCGTGGACAGCTCCAGAGCCAGTCTTGCTGTCACTCAGTCTCATGGTTTTAAATTTTTATTCATTTATTTATTTTGTGGTGAGGTCTCTCTCTACAACCCTGGCTGTCCTGGAACTAGCTCTTGTAGACCAGGCTGGCCTCGAACTCACAGAGATCCGCCTGCCTCTGCCTCCCGAGTGCTGGGATTAAAGGCGTGCGCCACCACCACCCAGTAGGAAAGGTGTTGTTATGGGTGGGAACCGTGCGCACAAAGGTCCTGAGGTACCTGAGAGGCGGGAGGAGCTTAGTGCTGGCAGAGAGCACGTTAGCCTCGGCGGTAATATTAATACTCAGTATTGGTCAATAGCCAACGTTGGTGGAGTGCCTATTGTATGACGACGGTCAACCTTCATCTTGCTGCACCCACACAACTGTCTGTTTGTTTATACCCACTTTACAAAGCGGGAAAACTGAGGCCACAGAGGAAGAATGTCACAGGGTCAGTGGCTCAGTGCCTCAGTTTCCCAGACAAGAGTGGAAGGAAGGAAAGTGGGAAAGAGGTCTCTCTCCTGACCTGTGTGTGGCCTGCAGCTCCAGCGGCCACTAGGTGGAGCGAAGAGGCCAACGAAGACCTAGCGATGGTGCTGTGCTAGGGAAACACTGGCCCCGCCAGCGCGGGCTCCCTGAAAACATCCATGCGGTTGAGCAGATATGGATGGGGAAACTGAGGCTGAGCTGAGTGAGAACGGGGAGCCCTGGGTGTCAGGATCAATGGGGTGGGTGGAATGGAGGGGCCGGCACAGTCCGAAGGGAGATCAAGGCCTCGGGAATTTCCTTAGCCATTTCTTTCCTGTGACATTTATTTGGCGCCCTCGCAGAAACCAGTGGAGACACATTCTTGAGACCTCTTTCAGCTGCAGGGAACTGTCTATTTCTCAATACATTTGGAAAGAGAGAAAGAGGGGGAGGAGGGCATCAGAAAGGAACTCCGGGATCTCCTGTGTTGTAATTAGCACCGGCTTCTCTTCCCCGTCTTAGCACCTGTATGTCTCCTTCGTCACTAGCACGTGGGGGTTTCCTAGGATATTAGCACCTAAGGGATCTGTTCATGGGTTCCCCTTGTATGTACTAAACACCTCTGGGTGCCTCCCCTGAATCCCTACTTTCTAACCCCAGAACTCTATCGCATCATAGAGTCAAACCAAAATTGTCCTACCCCCGGGCCTTTCCACAAGTGTCTCCCCGTGTGTCATCTTTGGAGTGCTGGGGCTAAGGGCTGCTATGTCAGGGTCGAGCCTGAGAGTGTGGGCGGAATCCATGGCATGTGTGCCTGTGCACACGTGGAGGCCAGAGACAGCTTCGCGAGTGACCAGTGTCTGTCCATGGGATGTCTCCAGGATTCACCACTCTGCCTGGGTCAGCAGAGAAATGGCTCCCTCTTCCAGCAGGCTGCTCCCCTCCACCCCACCCCACCCCTGCCATAATAGGATTGCGACGTTTGAAGTTAATAGGAAACGAGAGAGAAGGATCCCACTTGGAGAATACAGGGTATAGGGATGACTGTGGAGGGGGGCTTAGGGGCTTTGTGAGCTGGGCCGGGCTCCTTCCAGCCAAAGGCCAGTGTGATGAAAGAGCCATGAAATCTGAGCTGTCAGGACAGCCCCTGCTCCAGACAGGCTCCCGCTTTAGGAAAAGAAAGGGGCAAACCGCCGCAGTCACAAGTGTGTGTACACTGCACATCTGCCTGCCCCCAGCCCCAGCCCAGCGGGGAGTCTCCTTGGAGAAGCACTGCCCCTCGGGCCCCTCCGGGTCCCCAGATCCCCGAGGACCAGCTAGGAGTTTGAGAGATTGCTAAGAATGATGATTGGGGGGCCAGCCCTTGCTGCCTGGGGCTTCCATACCACCCCCCAGGGCCAGAATCTCTAGACAAGGAAGGAATATATGTACCCGTTTGTTTTAGGGTTTTTAAAGATTTATCTTGATTTTATTTATTTTTAAATATGTATTAATATATCTACTTATTTATTTATCAGCGTGTGTTTACATATGGAGGTGGGTGTGCTGGAGGTCAGAGGGTAACTGGGGAAAGTCAGCTTTCGCGTTCCATCATGTCGGCCCCAGGGATCGAACTCAGGCCGCCAGGATTCCAACCAGCACCTTCACCCCGAGCATCTGGCCAGGGTTTTTCTGTGCAGCCTTGTCTGTCCTGGGCTTGAACTCACACTCACGGAGATCTGCCTGCTTCTGCTTCCCCAGTGCTTTTCACTTGGCTGCCACGGATTTGAACTCAAGCCCTTGGGCTTCACGGCAAGCACGGTAACCACCGAGCCATCTCTGCAGAGTCCAAGCCTGTGCTCTGTTAATGAACTTTAAATTTCTGCGTCATGCTTTAGTCACCAGGGAAGTAACCTGGGCTCTTAGACGCTGGCCTTGATCCCAGGTACCAGTGTGTGACATTCCCACCCAGCAGCAGGCAATGAGATGCATAGAAACCTCCCTCTGCTTCTGGACCTCACTCGGTTCCCATTGATGTCTTACTCGGGTCCCTGGATCCAGTCCAGGCCGACTCACTGGCACGTGTCCCCACACTTTGGTGGCCAGAATTCACTCTGCTATTAGAACTGTCCACAGCACTGACACCCTCCCTACCTTGTCTTCATTTTCTTTCACTGTTATGACGATACACATGCTGTTCTCCAGACGAGCCTGGAACTCACAGCTGTCCCTCTGCCTCAGACTCTGGAATCACCACCACACCTAGTTATTTGTCACGTCTCTTTTCTTCATTTAAAATATATTTGCTTTATTTTTGTGTGTATATGTGTGACTGAATGTACAAACATGAACCACGTGTGTGCAGGAGTCTGTGTGTGTCAAGAATATGTAGGTCATCTCTCCAGCCCTATTTCTTGTCTTAAAAACATGAATCCATGTTGCCGGGCAGTGGTGGTGCACACGCCTTTAATCCCAGCACTCGGCAGGCAGAGACAGGTGGATCTCTGTGAGTTTGAGACCAACCGGGTCTCCGGAGTGAGGACAGTCAGGGCTACACAGAGCAAAACCCTGTCTTGAAAAACAAACAAACAAAACAGATACAATTCACGAGGGATTTTAAATTTGAGGTGTGAATTTTGCCTCAATCCAAGATTTATACAGACATTTTTTTTCTTTATTTGGTAACTACAAAGAACAGACAGAAGTCCTCTGTCCCGAGAGCTGAAGCCCTGCCCTCTGTCACTGTAGAGGTGGCCGCTACAGACGCCGGCACCAGTGGTCCCTCTGCATACTGGGGTCACTTTTCATCTACCCTCCTCGTCCAGGTGTCCAGGTCTGAGGTGTGTGTCTGGATAGGAGGTACAGAGAGTGGGCAGAAGAAACTGAGTCTCTCTGAGACCCTGTTCATCCTCACTGTCACCTGCCTGGTCCCCAAGCCCTACACCAGGAACCCACTGAAGGGAGCTCACCGCTCCCCACCATTGCACAGACTGACAGACCAAGGCTCACAGGAAGCAGGATGGGAGCACAGACCCAGCCCAGCCTGGTCTCTGAATCCCACACTCCCTCCAGGATTCCCCCACACAGTGGTCTCCATCCAACCAATCAACGCTTTTGGAGTTGCTGTATGGAGGAAGAATTTCAATCCAATCCCCAGCATCCGCTCCTGAACTTGAAACACCAAATGACGGTGACTAAGGATGTCACCAGACAGACACGCACACCCTGGACCAGGGTCACCTGCAGCTGTGTGGGGATCAGGGGCCTAGCTTGGGCTTTATTCACACCTAGGGCCCAGGCCCCAGGCGCAACACACTCCTGTCCAGTCCTGGTCAGAGAGAGAAACTAAGACAGACACAGAAAGAAGCTACCGAGGCCTGTCATCCCAGCTCTTGGGAGGCTGAGGCAGGAGGGTCAGAAGTTCAAGGCCAGCCTCCTCCGCTAGAGAGCTAACTGGAGGCTAGACTGAGATGCTGGGACCCTGGCAGGAAGGCAGCTGGGAAGGGAGGAAGGGAACCTGAAAACACAGACTAGGTGGTGCCTGTGCTCAGGAAGCTACTCTCTGTCTGCCCTAGCAGACTCTGGTGGGGCAGACAGTGCATAGGAACTGAAAGGGAAGAGAAAGCCAGGTCCCTTGAAACGGCAGCACCCAGCAGAAGGAACAGCCAGCGTGGAGGCCCTGGGGCAGGACCTGCAGTGCGTGGAGCTGGAGTCCTGCCACGGACTTCCTGAGCCACCTGGAAGAGCGCCGCCACTGTCCTGAGGGCCACGGGGAGCCAGAGAGAGAGAGAGAGAGAGAGAGGCGAGGACTCCTGACGCTGGAGAAGGGATTCCGGACAAGGGTTCTATGCACTGGACCTCATCCCCTCCACCATTTTCCATTCTCAGATTCTCAGAGGCTGAGGGACACTAATGGTTTCTCATGCCGAGCTCTTGAGTTCCAGCGATGCGGCTGCTCCCCGGCTTCAATGGCACCACATCTTGGTTCTACAAAGACTTAACTCCTAAGTTGACATTCACAGGTTCCAGGGGTCGGGACATGATGGATCCTTCTGGAACACCCAGTACCTCTCCAGCAGCCTACGCATGGCATGAGACAGTGGGAGCATCTGAGAGCAGGCCCTGATCTGAGCAGCGCCAGGTGGGTGGCATCTGGGGTGGCATCAGATGTCCCACGCTATCGTCTCGCCAGCAAGAACCACGCAGGACACTAGGATTCTTCTGCAGAAAAGCTTTAATGCATCTTGAGAGAGAGAGCATAAGCTAACATGGCCGGGGACCCCTAAATGAGGGAACCCATCCTTTATATAGGAAATAGTCCTTGCTTCGGACGTGTCACCCTTGGATTGGCCCGCTACCCATTATCCCAGGTGATGCCTCGGGAGTAGGCGGGGACAGCAGTGAAAAGTTACCAAGCACATGTGCGTTCACCTGGTGGTGAAACCGGATGCCAGCGCCATCTTGTAATGGAGAATGTGGATGCGGCCCTTCACAAAAAACCAAAACCAAAACAATAACAAACAAACAAAAAGACCCACAATGTCTCATGAAGCTCAGATTGCTCTAGAACTCACTATTAGCCGAGGATGACCCTGTTCTTTTTTGTTGTTCCTTGTTTGTTTGTGTGTTTGTTTGAGACAGGGTTTCTCTGTAGCTTTGGAGTCTGTCCTGGAACTCGCTTTGTAGAGCAGGCTGGCCTCGAACTCACAGAAATCTGCCTGCCTCTGCTTCCCGAGTGCTGAGATTAAAGGTGTGTGCCACCACCGCCCGGCCACCCTGATCTTTGGCCTCCACCTTCCATGACAGTGGGCACCATTGTGCCCCGTTTCGGCTGTGCTGGGGATGGACTCCGGGCTTCATGCGTGTTAGGTGGGTGTTTCTCAGCTCTGTGGCTACAGAGGTCACCTTCTTCCCCTTCCTGGCCTTGTGAAACCTATCGTGTAATATTGCCCATATGTGTGTCCTGGAGGCTCATGGTGATCCCTCTGCGAGGGACAATTCCTATAATGGAGTCTAGGACATGTGCAACACTTTGGGACCTTCAGGACAGCATTCTGGGAGTCTGGAGCCTCACAGCTCACAGCGCTGTGAGGAAAACTTGAATTCTCATCTGATTTGATAAATCCAAAAGCCTGTTGGCATTTAAACTCAGGTGTGAATAGGGCCAATTTGAGGCTTTTGTTTTTCTAGAGAGTTGTAGTTTGTTTTCTTCCCTCCCCTCCCCTCCCCTCCTCCCCTTCCCTTCCCTTCTCTTCCTGTCCATCACCAGTTGCTTGATGAGTGTTTTCTGTATTCTGTGTCCTACCTGGGACCTTGTGGCTCCTTTTCACTGGCTTTTATGGCCCAGTTGGAGGGACAGAAACAAGACAGTCTATGAGATTTTCTTCCAAGTGCTGGGGTGGACTAAGGGGACATGGGGAAGGAGCTCACAAAAGCCCCCTTGAGTTTTTCTATGGATTTGGATTCTCCCCACATCAGGGCTGACATAGCCACAGACATCCTTGGGCTCTCCGACTGCGTGCACAATGTGGCCTGTCGACCCGAGTTTTCTGCCATCCCTGCCTCTGCCGTCTTCTGTCTGTCCCCGGCAGCCATGGAGACTCGGGTTGAGCCTTCTTCAGGCAGGCTGTCTTTGTTGGGTTTTGTTTCCTCTTTGGGAGACAGTTGGGTAAGCTTTCTTTCTCCCCACCTGCCCTCAACAAGGCTGGGGTGACAGCTCTCAGCAGGGAGCAGTCACGCTTGACCCATGTGTGTCTGACGGCTGGGCTGGAGGAGCTGAGGAGGAGGGCGTGGTGAGGCCCTCTTCTGCAGGTCACCCGCCCGCCCTTTCCTTCCTCAGAAAAGATGGGCCCAGGCCCCACAGCGTCCTGAACTGTGTGACCAAGTGGTGCTGCTGTTTGAGACAGTTTCACTGTGTAGACCGGGCTAGCGGCAATTGTCCCTGCCTCTCCTGTGCTGGGGTTAAGAGCTTGTGCCACCTCCCCAGCCAGTGTGGAGCTTACTGCCACCCCATGCATAAGGGACCAGGCATGTGTCATATGAATATTAAAATTATTTGTGTGTCCGTGTGTACGTCCGTGCCCTTGGAGACAACAGATGACATCAGACCCCCTGGAGCTGGAGGTTGTGAGCCCTGAGTGCTGGGGTCCAAATTCCGACCCTCCGAAGGCACAGCCAGAGTTCTTAACCACTGAGTTCCCACTCACATTACTTTTGAATATAACAAATCTTATATTAGTAGGGTGGTGGTGACACACACCTTTAATCCCAGCACTCGGAAGGCAGAGACAGGTGGATTTCTGTGAGTTTGAGGCCAGAACTCGCTACAGAGTGAGTTCCAGGACAGACAAGGTTCCACAGAGAAACCCTGTCTCGTGGAAAACGCACACACACACACACACACACACACACACACACATATATATAATAAGAAGCTTGCTGCTCACTTGGAGTTCTTTCTGGAAGTTTTCAGGTTTTGTCCTGTGTTCCATCGAGACCCTAGAACTGTGTGTGGTTCCCAGGCCCACATGATGTTTGCATACGTTTTCATTCATCTTCTGCTGTGTGGTCGGCAGGGAAGGACCACTTTGCACCCTGCACATGCAAGCCGAGGCAGCCCTGCTAAAAACCGGTAATGGTTGCGGGGAGCCGGGCTCCATGAATAAAACAGGAGGCCTGCAACCGGCTGTCCTCTCCTGCAGCGAATGCATAATCAGGCCGCAGGCCGGGAGATGGATGGGCCGCTCAGAGGCGCCCCAGCAGCGATCAATGAACCATCGCTCATCGGCTAATTGCTGGGGTGCATCAGCCTGGGACGACCCCTCGTGATGGGCATTACATACCTGTTGGCCCTGGGAGGCCTCTGGAGGCCTAGGGTGCTTCCCTGCTGGGGCCCATCTGTCATGGCACCAAGCAGAGTCCTGGGCCAAGCCAAGCTCAGGCAGAGATCAGATGTTTGGGCTGAGAAGATGGTGGGAACAATCCCACGCCACCCTCACTGCCTGGCTGGGAACCTGGGGGAATCCTGGCCACAGGTGTGTGTGTCTCCCTGTCATGGCGGGAGCTGACAAGAGGTGGCAGGTCTCCCTAACTGTGTTCCGGCTCCAGCGGCACTGCTGGTCCTGGTAGGGCTGCTTTCTCCCTGCTGTGTATCCCCGTAACCTTGACACCTGGGAGCCACCATGCACCTAACTTTTATTTAGTATCACATGAGGTCAGAGGACAACTTGCTAGAGTCTGGTCTCTCCTACCACATGGGCCCTGGGACCAA
The DNA here is from genome assembly GCF_982192425.1 of Myodes glareolus. Classification (NCBI taxonomy): domain Eukaryota; kingdom Metazoa; phylum Chordata; class Mammalia; order Rodentia; family Cricetidae; genus Myodes; species Myodes glareolus. Next base: position 108,747,738 of record NC_142033.1, on the reverse strand, counting down.
ACGCAGGTTTCAAGTTTTGGGGCCAAGTGCTTGACCCTCTGAGCATCTAAAGCTTCTTCCAGCCTGCCTCCTCACCTCCCTTCTTTCTTTCATCCATTCTTCACGTTTTATTTTGTTATTCTTTGTTACTAGGTCTCCTCCATCCCACATTGCCCTTGAATTCCCTTTGTAACCAAGGACGACCTTGTACCCTGGATCTTCCCCTCTGTACTTTCAGAGTGTGTGCGTGCGTGCGTGCGTGTGCGTGCGTGCGTCTGTCTGTCTGTCTGTCTGTTTGTCTGTCCTAGTCATGGGTCTTAGAACCCTGGGGTTATAAGTCAGGCCAGGGCCCACACAGACTAGGTGGGAAGGAAAGGGCTCCCCTCCCCGGGAGTTCTGCAAGTTTTCCTCACAAGGCCAGGGACCCTGCTCCCCACCCCAGAGCCGCCTCACTCCTGTCCTTTGCTGGGAAGTAGGAATGGAAATGCTTTCTGAATGAAGTTGGGGCCAGCCCGGGGGACAGGCATTTGCCTGGACTATGGTTACAGAGTCTAGGGCTCACTTCACAGGTCCAGGCCTGGTACCACAGGGGTGGAGTGAAGACAGAAACTCTGAGATGCCTTTGTTTGGACAGTGAAGTGATTTTCTTTTCTTAAATTCATGCATGTCTGACTGTGTGTGCATGCCTGGGATCTTTGCGGGCCTAAGACAACATCGGAACTGGAGTTCCAGACCGTTGTGTTCACCACATGGGTGCTGGGAGCTGAACCCTGGTCTGCAGCAAAAACAACAAATGATCTTGTTTTTTATTGGTTGGTTGGTTTTGTTTTTAAGACAGCGTTGTTTTTTGTTTGCCTTTTTGGTTTTTGAGACAGGATTTCTCTGTAGCTTTAGAGCCTGTCCTGGAACTTGCTCTGTAGACCAAGTTGGCCTTGAACTCACAGAGATCCGCCTACCTCTGCCTCTCCGAATGCTGGGATTAAAGGTGTGCATCCTCCCCACACACACCGGCTAAAACAGGGTTTCTCTGTGTAGCCTTGGCTGTCTTGGAACTCACAGAGATCCTCCTGCCTCTAGCTCCTGAGTGCTGGGAGTAAAGGTGTGCGCCACCACTGCCCAGTTTACAATAAATGTTCTTAACCACTGAGCCAACTCTCCGGTCCCTACAGTGAAGTTTTTATAAGTTTAACAGGCTGTTCTGGAAAGGAGCCTGGCCCCCAAATCCGGCCAAAGATGGATGGGTGGCAGGAGTAGCCATCCACAGGTGGATCTCTGTGAGTTTGTGGCCAGCCTGGGACACACAAAGAAACCCTGTCTCAGAAAATAAAGAATGTGTGAAACTGTCAAACAACAGAGCAAAAGGGAATGAGGCAAAGAAGCAAACAGAATGTTTACAAAACATTCACAGCTGTGTTGTGCTTAAAAAAAAAAAAAAAAAAAAAGAGAAATCTGCCCCCAGCTCCCCACTGAGGATTCTAGGCTGGGGTGGGGGGGCGCTACCCTGACCACGCCCTCAGCTCCTCACTGGGGGATTCTAGGCGGGGCTCCATGATACTTCAAGACTACTGTCCTGGGCAACTTAGTGAAAGGAATCAAGAGCAAGACAGGCTTTGTGGTGAACCCTTTTCAAGCACCAAACAAGGTCTTTACTTATCAAAAATAGATAAATAAATAGAAAAATCTCTTATTTCTTATAGAATTCCAGTGGGATTTGGGGTGACTGAGGATTTTTGGGTCCCCAAGCTGATGTTGTCCTGGAAAGGTCACTTGGAGCTTTTGGGGAAAACAGAAGAGGAGAGACTTGGTTGGAGGTGGAGGATGCCCAGAGGGAGCTTCCAACAAATCAGGAAGTGTGTGAGCTGGTGTGGTAGGGGACCTTGAAGGAAGCAGGCAGTGGAGGTAGAGGAGGCTTTCTCAGGGAAGAACAAGGCAGAAGGGAAAAAAATGAAAAACAAATCCTAGCCGGAGAGGGTTTTTGTGTTTTTTTGAAATGTAAATGACACTCCCAGAATTGCCTAATAGTTAAAATGAAAGACTTAAAAAAAAATAAATCAAAGGCAAAAGGGATGGAAACTGGATGGGGCCTAATCCTTTACTGTCTGGGGCAGCTCTGAGGTGCGCTGGGGTTGGGGACTGCTGGGGCTCTTCCTCCAATCAGCCACCGGCCTTCAAAGGAAGCCTTGGTGGCCAGGGTCACTTTCTCATCCCCATCTGCCCCCCAGCCCTCAGCGCCCCCTCATCCTTCACGGGAGGGGACACATTCCTCACTGCTGGAGGATGCTTAGCTCCTGGGGCTGTGTTTTTTCACAGGCCTTTGTTAGAAACACTGCCAAGCTGGGAATACAGGCTTATGGCAAGCACACAGTAGGACTGGCAAAGAGGAGGAGGTTTGTCTGCCTTTTTGTTATCTGTTGATTTTGTCGTCCCCGTTTCCCCCCCCCCCCCCCCCCCCAGCCAGCCAGGCCTCCTCTATGTATGCTTGGCTGTCCTGGAACTTGCTCTGTAGACCAGGCTGGCCTCGAGCTCCCAGAGGTCCGCCTGCCTCTGCCTCCCAAGTGGTGGGATTAAAGGTGTGCATCACCATCACCTGGCTAATTTGTTTTCTTTTGAGACAGGGTAGTGTAGTCCAGGTTGGCCCTGAACTTGCTATATTGCTGAGGCTGACCTTGAGCTCATGAGTGCCAAGTTGACAGTCAAGCATTCTACCCATCAGTTGAGGGCTCCGTCCTAATATAATCATGTTCAACGCCCCTGTTGGCCGGAGCCCAGCCCCCCAAAACTCCCCCACAGAAAGCTTACCCTCCTCCTCCTCAGCCTCCTTCTTCCTCTGTTGGCTGACAGCTGTTACCAATGGCTTGGGAACATCTTGAGCCTTGTCACCTGACCGCACTGATCTCTCTGTCCCTCTCCCACAGCCACTATCCTCGGGCGATTATATAGGGTACAGGGGCCCAAGGTCAGGTGACGGGGTAGATGGGTAGACGTGCTGTCTTCTGCACATTTGGGAAAATGATCACGACAGATAGACTCTTCAAGGACAGCCCAGGCTCTCTCTTCAGGTTTGTCTACTTATGGCCAGGTGTGGTGCACATTTTCAATCCCAATCCTAGGGAGGCAGAGGCAGGAGGATCTCTGTGATTACGCAGTGTTGGGTCCAAGGGGGTCACACAAAGATGGGAACAGGCCACCAAAGTCTAATAAACCAGAAGCAAACTTTATTCCAGAAACCAGAATCCAGGAAAAATAAAAAAATAAAATAAAAAATCTCCATGGGGCACAAAAAGCTTATCAGCTAGCTGAGCCCACAGCCGGGGATGGATTCTGTTAGGCTGTGGGAAAGGCCAGTTTCTGAACTACCTTTTTATAGTAGGAGCACCAAGCATTAGGTCTGAACAAAGGAATTTTTACAATCTCGAGGAAAAACTCAGACACAGATTGCCTTACTTTGCAATCTCCATTAACAGAGATTTTAGTTAAACTAGAGATGGGTGGTGGTGCACGCCTTTAATCCCAGCACTTGGGAGGCAGAGGCAGGCAGATCTCTGTGAGTTCGAGGTCAGTCTGTGCTACACAGAGAATTCCATGCCAGTCAGGGTTACTTATCAAGACTCTGTATAGAAAATAAAAAAAAAAGAAAAAAGATAAAGAGATAATGTGCAGTCCTACACAATCCCTTAGAACACATGACTTTGCTTTAAATTTGTTTTTGTTTTTCGAGACAAGGTTTCACTGTAGTTTTGAAGCTTAAGTTTTTATTACATTTATTTGTGCGTGTGTATTAGGCATATGTGTGTGTTAGGCGCGTGCGTGTGTATTAGGGGTGTGTGTGTGTTAGGCGTGTGCATGTGTGTTAGGCGTGTGCATGTGTGTTAGGCACGTGTGTGTGTGTTTAGGCGTGTGTGTGTATTAGACATGTGTGTGTTAGGCGTGTGCATGTGTGTTAGGCACGTGTGTGTGTGTGTGTGTTAGGCGTGTGTGTGTTAGGCGTGTGTGTGTGTGTTAGGCATGTGTGTGTGTGTTAGGCACATGAGTATGTGTTAGGTGCGTGCGTGTGTATTAGGTGTGTGTGTGTGTTAGGCACATACGTATTAGGTGTGTGTGTATGTTAGGTGTGTGCCTGACACAGTGGAGGCCAAGAGACAATTTACAGAAATTGATTTTCTTTCTTTCTTTTCTGTTTCTTTGGTTTTTGAGACACGGTTTCTCTGTGCAGCCTTGACTGTCCTGGTACTTGATCTGTGCACCAGGTTGGCCTCAAACTCTGAGATCCACCTGTTTCTACCGCCACTCCCTAAGTACTAGGATTAAAGGCATGCACCACCACCACCTGGCCTTTTTTCCTTTTCTTTTGGTTTTTCAAAACAGGGTCTTGCTGGGTGGTGGTGGTGCATGCCTTTAATCCCAAGCACTTGGGAATCAGAGGCAGGCTGTGAGTTCGAGGCCAGCCTGGTCTACAGAGTGAGTTCCAGGACAGGCTCCACAGCTACAGAGAAACCCTGTCTGGAAACAAAACAAAACCAAGTGCCAGGATTAAAGGTGTGCGCTGTGACCTCCCAGATGAAACTGATTTTCTTCTGCTTTGTTGTGTCCTCAGACTTGGCTGAGCCTCTACCCACTGAATCAACTTGCCACTCCTCAATGTGACTGCATTGTGAAATATCTTTGTAATGGTCATGGTTATCTACAGTAACAGAACTGATAGAATGAATCGGTCTACATACATAGGAGGTCTACATACATAGGATAATTTAGAGGCTGAGGTCCAGCGTCCAAGAATGGGTGTGAAAGGAAGGCCCAGAACATGTCAGCTGCCCAGTCTACAAGACTGGATGCTCTCAGCTGGTCTTCTGTGTATGCTGGGATCCCGAAGAAGTCAGCTCCAAAGCTGGTGAAGGGATGGACCTCTCCCACTGGCTGTGGTCCCCATATCTTCACACTTCTCCAGGGAAGAGGGAAACATGAAGGCTTGGTGGCCTAGAAGAACGCTAACACTGACCTTGTCTAAGGGTCGGTCGGGATGGCTGTATGCTCTCAGGCCTGCCTCAGCCAGCAGTCTGCCCTTCCCTCCAACATGTCCTGAGTATCACGAAGATGTGTAGCATCTCTGTTTGCCCAGCACTTGAAGCGCACTGAGCAGTGTGCTCTGGGAACTAGCTGTATGCACGCCATTCCTCAGGAGTTGAAGAATGTGATGACATCAGTCAAGGGCTCTCGTGTCTCCAAGGACATGTTTATAGGGCACCTCAAGTTTCAGCTCAAACAGAGATCATTAACAGTGTCGCAGAGAGAAACTGACCCTCTAATTGTCCCAAACACCAAGAAAAGAAGGGATGAAGCCTCTCCCAGGCCCTGGCGAGGGTTTGCTGCCCTTTGGATTTGCTAGCTCCAGGCACCCTTGGCTGGTGGCCAGTTCACTGCTGACTCTGCCTCGCTCCACACTGCTTGTAGACCTGTGCCCAAATTCCCCTCATTTCATCACTAACCTCTGGAGTGAGGGTTCTACACTCTAGACAAAGACGCCCTCATTTTAATAATTATGTTCGCAAGTTGTGCTGATGGTTTTGGTTGTCAACTTGACTGAAATTAGTCAAAACTCAAAAATAGAGGGACATTCCTGGGAGGGATTTTTTTTCTTGATTTGAAGTCGGAGGATCCACCTCTAATCTAGATCTTTTTTTTTTAAATATTTATTTATTTATTACATATACAATATTCTGTCTGTGTGTATGCCTGCTGGCCAGAAGAGGGCACCAGACCTCATTACAGGTGGTTGTGAGCCACCATGTGGTTGCTGGGAATTGAACTCAGAACCTTTGGAAGAGCAGGCAATGCTCTTAACCTCTGAGCCATCTCTCCAGTCCCTCTAATCTAGATCTTTGAGGTAGGAAGACACATCTTTCCGTGGGGTGGAGGTTTGAGACAGGATTTCTCTGTGTAGCTCTGACTGTCCTAGAACTTGCCCTGCAGACCATGCTGCATTCGAACTCCCAGAGATCCGCCTGCCTCTTCCTCCCAGGTGCTGGGTTAAAAGCTGCACCGCTGTCCCTGATTGTTTTAGTTCTTCCAGGAAGACTGCAGGTCCAGCATAGTTCATGCCATATGAAGGCCAGAGACAGCTGGGCGGCGGTGGCCCACACTTTAACCCCAGTTCTTGGGACGCAGAGGCAGGTAGATCTCTGTGAGTTTGAGGCCCAGTCTGGTCTATATAGTGAGACCCTGTCTCAAAAGTAATAATCCCCTTGTTGGGTGGTGGTGGTGGCCGGTGCATGCCTTTAATCCCAGCTCAAGGCTAGCCTGGTCTACAAGAGCTAGTTCCAAGATACAAAGAAACCCTGTCTCAAAAATCAAAAAAAATATAAAAATTAACATTCCCCAACATACACACACATGCACACACACACACACACACACACCTGTACACACACACCTGCAAACACACACAAACCTGCACACACACACCTACACACACAACTGCAAACACACACACCTGCACACACACCTGCATACACACCTGCACACACACCTGCAAACACACACAAACCTGCGCACACACCTGCAAACACACACAAACTTACACACACCTGCAAACACACACACCTACACACACAACTGCAAACACATACACCTGCAAACACACACCTGCACACAAACACCTGCACACACACCTGCACACACACACATGTACACACACACCTGCACACACACACCTGCAAACACACACAAACCTGCACACACACCTGCAAACACACACAAACCTGCACACACCTGCAAACACACACACCTACACACACAACTGCAAACACATACACCTGCAAACACACACCTGCACACACACACCTGTAAATACACACCCTTGCAAACGCACATATCTGCAAACACACACCCCTGCAAACACACACACCTGCACACACACACCCCTGCAAGCACACATACCTGCACACATACACCCTTACAACACACACACCTGCAAACACACACACACCTGCAAACAAACACACACCTGAAAATACACACATACTCTCACCATGGTGATATCATGCATGGTTGCACATGGCCATCACCTCAGCACTGCTGAGGCAGGAGGTTCAGCAATTCAAGATTAATCCGGGTTCCATGAGACCTTGTCTTGAAAAATGAATGGGACCCACAATACACCCCTCCCAAACAAAACAAAAGGGCAAGCCTGGGCTCAGCAGTTAGAGCACTCGCTTAGCGTTCACAAGGCCCTGGGGTCCATCCTCGGCTCCCTGTGCACTAGGCATGGTTCCCATGGGAAGTCGTCATCACCACACTACTACGTGTGGAAGGCAGTGACAGCGGGACCCCACATGGACTGCCGTCTCCTCCAAACCCAAGAGTTGTCTCTGTGTGGTCACTTGTTGGCATTCCTGCAGTGTCTCAGGAACTCAGGATTTCAGAAGGCTCACCTTCGTACCCTCCCTTGTGGAAGGCAGGTCCTCTGGCAGGTCCCGACTCCCGTCTGTCTCTGCCTCCTTTATGATCAGGTCCAGCTCAGAAAATGCCTCAGCGTCCTACATCGCAGCCCCAGGGCTCAAGACTGTGCCACTGAAGGTCGTGTGACGTCCCATCTGTCCCTGGCTCTTGATCTCTGGTCTCTGCCTCTGAGAGCTGTGCTAGCTCTGTGCCAGGCGCCGCTGTGTTCTCCCGTGGAGGAGGCTGGCTGTGTCTTTGCAGACCCTTTTCATCTCCCGTCCTCCGGGCCTCCCTCGCCACCCCCAGGACTAATTAAGGCATTTTCCTAAACAAGCCTGGTTGCATCTCAGAAAATGAATTCTGAAGCCAGCTGGTGAAGTTAATTCCCTCTCCTATCTTCTGTCGTAGTGGAATGAGTGACAGTCGGGCACCTGCAGCAGGCCAGTGGCCGGGAAGCAGGAGACCTCAGTGATTACATTCAATGTACGAAGTGGCCCATCTGTGTGGCTAGGCTGGCCAAGGCTTGTAACACACACCCCCAGGCTCAGTGACCAAAGGCAACTAAGGGTATTTTATTTTACTTTATTTTTTTTAAAGTTTTGTTTTGAGACAGGGTCTCAGCCCAGGCTGGCCTCAAACTTAACTAAGTAGCTAAGGATGACATTGAACTCAACAGGCATGCTAGGGGAATATTTTATTCTGAGCCCCGGCTGCAGCGAGTGAGTTGGCCCCCTTTTCCAGGCCATGGTACCGTGTGAGTGGTCCTTGCCCACCCCGCTTTGGCTGGCCACTGATCATTCTGTCCTTAGGGCAAATCTTCAGGAACGAGAAATTCTGGCTTTGCTGAACTTGATTTGGTGAAGGTGTTTGCCAGACTAAAGCCAAGATGCAGGAAAGGAGCCAATGTGTGCTGTGCCACTGTGGTGTCTGTGGTGTGCTGTGTGACTGTGGTGTGCACTGTGGTGTGCTGTGCCACTGTGGTGTCTGTGGTGTGCTATGCACTGTGGTGTGCACTGTGGTATACTGTGTGACTGTGGTGTGCACTGTGGTATACTGTGTGACTGTGGTGTGCTGTGTGACTGTGGTGTGCCGTGCCACTGTGGTGTGCACTGTGGTGTGCTGTGTGACTGTGGTGTGCACTGTGGTGTGCTGTGTGACTGTGGTGTGCTGTGTGACTGTGGTGTGCTGTGCCACTGCGGTGTGCTGTGCCACTGCAGCCCCAGCATACTTACACCCCACAGGTGGCTAAGGGGATGCTTTCTCTTACCTTGTGTGTGTGTGTGTGTGTGTGTGCACGTGCATGTGTGTGAGTGTGTGTGTATGCATGTGTGTGAATGTATGCATGCAAACCACGTGTCTGCAGCTGCCCGTGGAGGTCAAAAGAGGGGCATCATATTCCCTGGAGGTAGAGTTACAGCAGCCATTGGTTGCCGGAAGTGCATGCTGGGAGCCAAACTCGGGTCTTCTGCAAGAGCAGTATGCAATTAGCTACAGCTCTATCCCTCCAAGCGCTCAGTGCTCGCGCTCTCGCTCTCTCTCTCTTTCGTGTGTGTGTGTGTGTGTGTGTGTGTGTGTGTGGGTGTGGGTGTGTGTGTGCATGCGTGACCCTACACCCATGCACACAGAGGCCAGAAGACAATCTCAGTGCTGTCCCACCTCATGTTTGGAGACAGGTCCCCCACTAGGTGGGCCAGCTCCAGGCACTGCCCTTGGTGTCTGCGGAGCCAGAGCCGCTCTAGAAGCTGAAGCACACCTGGCTCTGTGCACGGGTGCAGGGAAGGAATCTAGGTCCTTGTTTGCACAGTTAGCACTCCTGCTACTGAGCCATAGCCCCAGCTCTTCCTTCTTGTTAACAGCCCACCCAGTGAGCGCTCCCTACATCCAGGACCCTAAATTAGCCCTGGATTGTACTTTGATCATGATGATGGGGTTACAGGGCCCACCTGCTCTGCCCTGGGTCCTTTGCTCAAGTTTTACAGATGTCCAATCACCAATGTGTGCAAGGCGCTAGTCCGCCCGATGTAGGAGATTCAGTTCACAAGGGGCTGAACTTGTTATCAGAGAGTCTTCAGAGGACCCCACAGGAAACTGTTAGCAATTGAGGTCAAGGTCTGGGCCACCCTGTGCTCAGTTCTGACAGATCTGTTCACTGAAGCGAAAGAAAAGAGTAATGGGTGAATGGGTTGACTAGGAACCAAGTTAATAGGTGAATGGGTTAACTAGGGACCAAGCTAACTGGTTAGCAGGTGAATTGGTTAACTAGGGACCAAGTTAACTGATTAACAGGTAAAATGGGTTAACTAGCTAACTGGTTAATAGATAATAAGTGGATCAATCAGCTAATTGGTCAAACCATGAACAGGTTACCAGGTGGATGAGTTAGTAGTTGGTTAGTAGTTGGTTAGTTAGTGATTGGGCTGGAGGGGACCCAGCCAGCTGGGAACTGGGCTAACTAATCCCTTGCTTCACAATATCTTGTTCTCATTGCTTCTGGCTGGCTGGGGAGTGTGAACCCACAGAACCAGCCTTGTGAGAGACCTGCTCTGCCCATACCTCCACCGCTCACACACACACCCTCCACTCACACACACACCCTCCACCGCTCACACACACACCCTCCACCACTCACACACACACAACTTACCTGCTCATACACTCACCATTTCCATGCTTACATAATAGACCAGTAATGCTTAGTGACGATGTGGGGACCACATCAAGAGAACTACCCTCTTCCCTTGGCCAGTGCTGCTGAGAGACCCCAGAATTGCCATCTGAGCTTCTGGGACTTTGACTCCTGATCTAGAAAAATTTGGGGTGCAGAGCTACCATCAGCATGGAACTCAGGATAGAGGCCCAACAAAGCCAGTTTCTCCATCTGTTGGTGTGGGAGAATTGTCTGTATTCTGCCAATCATATTTTAAATAAATGCTGATTGGCCAGGAAGGAAGTATAGGCGGGAGAACCAGACAGGAAGTAGAGGTGGAGCAAAGGGAACAGGAGTATTCTGGGAAGCAGGAAGCCCCCTCCCCCATTCCTCCCCAGATCACCGAAGAAGCAACATGTGTGCTGACAGCTGAAAAAGGTACCAAGCCACATGGCTAACACAGACAAGAATTATGGGTTACCGTAAGATTGTAAGAATTAGTTAATAAGAAGACTGAGCTAATGGGCCAATCAGTTTATAACTTAATTTAGACTCTGATTTTTTTTTGGGGGGGGCTTGCCGGACGGGACGGAAACCCCAACAAGCTAGCCGGCCTCCATGTTACAATCTGTGATGGGAATAGTTAAAATAAAAGCCATTTTAAACAAATAACAGCCCAGTTGGGAACCCCCTACACCCAAGGCAGGGTCTGATAACCAGACCCAGGGCCACCGCTCACTCAAGATAAGCAGCTGCATGACGACCACTGGGTGGTATATAAGCAGAGGCTAGATCAGTGTCTGCTCTACACATCTTCAGGATGGCTAGAAGGAGTGTCTTCCCGGGATTCTGACCTTCAGGTAAGAGAAGCCACTCAGGTGGCTTGGGGAGACAGACAAGAGAATTAGTTAAGGACTTGAGCGTGGCCAAGCAGGGGTAGTGCACGCCTTTAACCCCAGCACTCCCGAGGCAGAGGAGGTGGATCTCTGTGATTTCGAGGTCAGCCTGGTCCACAGAGCGAGCTCCAGGACAGCCAGGGCAACACAGAGAAACTCTGTTTCAAAAACAAACGAACAAAAAACACCAACCAACCAAACAAAATATCTTCTTATATCAACAACTGCTTACAGTATCAGTGTCTCATGTCACAGCCTCATTGTGGGCAGCCAAACTGGAAACTTCCAGCTCTAGAAAACCCCATGGGGGTCCTGGAAGCATCCCCTCCCGCTCAGTCATCGGTTTGGCTCGAGGACACTCGGGGGACCTCACATCCTGTCCCCACTCTGGTGGACACGACCATCCTCACTCGATGATGTGCTTTCTGCGGTGGGAATCGGGCCACCCCAGAAGCTGGAAGGTCCTATCCTTCCAACCCCTCTTCTCTGTCTACCCACAGTGCCACACAGGCGGGAATCCGACTGGAACAGGGGCCTCGCCTGCTCTACCACTCAGGCGTGACCGCAGGCTGCGGGAAGGATGGGGCGGGGCTACAGCATGGGGCGTGGCCTAGAGGGCGCCGTCGACTGTGGGTTGTGCAAGGCAGCAGTTGGGGGGCTAGGATTTGGCACGGCCGCGAGGCTTACCCTGCCTCGGGCGCAGGGGGCGCCCTTTCTGCAAACGCCACAAGACGCTGGGCAGGAGGGAAGGCGGCTGGGGGCGTGGTCTACAGAGTGGGTGTGGTCCGCAAGAGGCCGCGAGCGTCTGGGGGCGGGGCCGAACCGCAGGTACGCACCTCCTATTGGGCGGGCGCGTGAGCGGGGCCTGGCGCCGCTGTGAGGTAGACCCCGCCCCTAGCCCGCGGGGATCTGCGCGGCGGTGGAGGCGGTGAGCGCGCGGGCTTGCGGCGGCGGTTGGCGGGCGGGCGTCCGCCGTTGGGACCGCCGCGGCCTGGTCGCTCAGGCTCGGACGCCGCGTCGGGTGGGCTGGGGGTGGGTGAGCCCGCTGCGGCCTTGGGAGGGCCAGATGGGTCGCAGGCAGAGAGCCTGGGGAAGGGCGGCGGCTGGGCCGAACCTGCTGGGCCGCGTCCGGTTCTGCGCAGGGCCCATGTGCGACCGAGCCCCGTGGGTGCCGAGAACCTCCAGTTTCCTGCTGCGAACCCTGTATTTCTTACCTGAATCCCTTTCTCTGTAGCCCGAGTCCCCGACCCCCTGAGAGTCCCATATTTCCGGCCTGATCCCCATCTTCTGCAGCCTGAACCCCGTATTTCCGGCCTGATCTCCTCTTTCGCAGCCTCAATCCCGAGTTCTCTGCCTAATCTTCGCCCTTTTTGCAGCCTGGACCTGTGTCCTTTCTGAGATCCCGAATTTTCTGCTGGAAGCTCCGTATTAACCCAGTTTTCCCACCTCAGCAGTGTGAACCCATTTCTTACTCGACACCCTCCCTCCCCCCTTCGCATGAAATGCAAATTTCTTGCTTGGTATCCCATCTCTGCAGCCTGAACCTGTGTCCTTGCTGAGAACTCAGAATTTCCTGCATGGAAATTCTGTGCATACTGAACCCGTTTCTTTCTTTTGGGACTCCCTCTTGCAGTTCAAACCCAAAATCCTGCTCGAACCCTATCCCTTGTGAACCTAGAGTTTCGTGTAGAGTCCCAGTAGCCCTATACCTCTTATAGCTTGACCTGTTATTGCCGCAAACACTATTTCCTGTTGAACTCCAGTTTCTGCAGCGTGGATCTCAGTTCCTTATGTGAACCCCATCTTTGCTTCCTGTATTGCTCCCCTTCTGTGAACCTAGTCCCTACTGCAAACTCCTTGCTCCTGCCTGATTCTTCTTGAACCTCCTCCCTTGCTATGAACCCAATATTTGCTGCACAAACCTTCTGGTACCTGAGCCCCATCTTTTGTTTTCTGATTTCCCATACCTGCTTAGAAGTCCTTATTTGCTTCCTGAACTTCCATCCTTGCTGAGAACCCTGTATTAGCTATTAGCCCCCCAATTCTGCTGCACGAAGCCCCTCTGGAAACCCTCTTCTTCTGTAAACTCTTCTAAGAAAACCCTTGTTTCTGCTTGCGGGTCTTCTCCTTGTCCCTGGTGTCCTTCCTGCTGCTTTGGTTCCCCCTCCCCCATCTTTCCATTTCTGTCCACAGCCCTGGCTGCCTCTGCCAGGGGTGTCATGTTGTGAACGCCTGCATCTGTCTCTGTCCTTCCAGGGAACGGGGCAGCCGTGTGTGCCCTGTGTGTGCTCTGGTCACCCTTCAGGCTTGAAGCTAGGAGGGTTATGAGCGTTGACTGCAGTGACCGCCTGCAGCTCTTGTGGGTGCCCTGGGTGCGACCTGGAAGGGGGGATTTGTTGAGTTTTACTTATGGAAAACAATGTAGCCACTTCCCCAGGTCCTAGGACCCTGCACTTGACTGTGTTGTGGCCAGGTTCTACAGTCTCCCAGAGACTGTGTATGAGGCCAGCTTCTGCTCTTGAAGCTCCTGTTGCAAATGTGACTGGACGCAAGCAAATGCCTTTCTAAGCCATCACACATATTTTGTTGCAGGGCACCTTTGGCGTCAGGCCCTGTAGCTCGTAGCTTCTCTCTTCCTACCACAGCTCCAAGTCATGACGGATGCCAAGTATGTCCTCTGCCGATGGGAGAAGCGATTGTGGCCTGCGAAGGTGACAGCTCTTTTTCTCTTAATTTGTAGAATTAGAAATGACTTTTGGTGACAATAAAGTCTTTATCAGACTGTGCTCCCTCAGATTGACTCTGGGAGAAAAAGTTGAGCCTGAATGCTTGGCACTCAGATATGCTGGCACGCGTCCCGGGGTTCCTTCACGCCACAGGATTTTGGTCTGGCGCTTAGGAGCCTCTATATCCGGAATTGTCTTTAATTATTTTCACACTAAGGAAAAGAAAAAAAAACCTAAATAAATAAAAATAACCAAAGTCAGCTATAAAAAGGCATGGAAGGCTATGATGACTGGAGCTCCAGCTAGGAGCCCCCAGACAGGGAATAGCTGTGGTGTTTGGGGGGTGCTTTCTGGCAGTTTAGCAGGAGCTGCTGAGTCCGTGTCCTAACCTGGGATGGCCATGGGCTCAAGTGCCTCAGTTTCTCTGCCTGAATCAAAGGAGCTTAAATTAGGTGTCTGGTAAATCCTGTGGCCATCACCTTGGGAAGGGCTTGCCACGTGTCTGTCCCTGCATGCCGCCATAATAAGAGTTCTTTTTTTACACATAGGTTTTGGCCAGAACTGAGACTTCAGTGAAAAACAAGAGAAAAAAAGAATTTTTTCTAGATGTTCAAATACTCTCACTAAAAGAAAAGTAAGTGTGTATGTGTGTGTGTGTGTGTGTGTGTTTAGTACTGTCTTTGCTTCTAAAATGATAGAGACGGGAGAAGCCTGCTTCTGCCGTAGCCGTGCGGAGGAGACAGTGGGTTTTATCTGACACCAGTTTTGAGTTGAGGATCTTACATGAGGCCCAGGGATCTACAGAGGAGGGGTCTCAAGGGCGAATAAATAGAAATTACCTCCAGGGAACCATGCCGGGGTCTCCCCTCTTGCCAAGGACCAGCGTATCTTGTTTCTGCCCTGGCTGTGCCAGGCCCCTGCACCACTAAGAAAAAATATGTTTCCATACTGGCAAAGTGGATGGGTGGCAGGACTCTGTTGTCCTGTACCTGGTCACCCTTCATGGGCCATCTGCAAGGACGAAGTGGGTGTGGGCACGTATATAGTCCCCTGCTACAGTCCTCACTTCTGAAGAGTCCACTGGCCACCTGTCTCCTGGGTCTCACGGCCCGCTCCTTCCTGCCACCATCTTCAGAGCCTGCCACCACTTGAGAGTCCCCAGCTCCCGCTTTCCCTGCGGCAGGGAAGGTAATTGAATGCTTGAGTTTAAAGGGAAGGGCGTCCTTTAAACTAAAATGCGCCTGCTGGGCTGTAAACAGCTCTCGGTGAACTCCGAAAACCTAACAAAGGAGTTATTTGTGCAGTTGAAAGTAGGATTTGCTCATGAAAGTCCCAATTTGAATTTATTTTTACTCTTAACTCCAGCCAGACCTTTTCTTTATTAAAAGTGGGGGGAAAAGGGAGAGAGAGAAAAAGCCGTCTCCACCCTGGCTGGCTGTGCCTGTCACCTCCACTGTGTTCCTCCCCATCCCTCCTAAAGTGTGACTTTTGGTGTGAGTGGAAGGTTGAGCCTTCTGAACCATCTGGACAGTCGGGTTTGCAGTCTGGTGGCACTAACCAGCTCTTTCTCGCCGCAGGATCCAGGTGAAGAGCTCGGCCGTGGAGGTGCTGCAGAAATCGCACATTGAGAATATCGCTGCCTTTCTGGGTAAGGACTCCAGCCAGGCTACCAAGGTGCTGTGCCTCGGCGACAGGGCCATCCTTTTCATGCCCCTTTGTTAGGGGACCTCACAGGAAGAAAAACGGATTTGCTTGCTTTTTTTTCCTTACCCTTTTTTAGACAGGGTCTCACGTAGCCCAGGTTGGTCTTGAAATCACTGTAGAGGCTTACCTGAATTCCCGATCCTCCTAGCTCTTGAGTTCCCCAGTGCTGTGATGATGTATTCATATGGGCTGGGGACAGAACCCAAGGCCTTGTGCATAGTAGGTACTTACTCCCCCACACCAGAGCCAGCTCTATTTGGTTATGTTTGTGGCTTTTTGTTTGGGCAGTGCTGGCAGTGGGAGCCCCCCACTATTGGGTTTTTTGTTTTGGTGTGTGTGTATGTTTCTTAGTTTTTGAGGTAGAGTCTCATATTGCAGCCCGAGCAGGCCTGGAGGTTGTAGCAGTCCTCCTGCCTCAGCCTTTGTAGGACAGGGATCACAGGTATTAGACCCCATACCAGGATTCCAGACAGACACATGTGCATACATAACAGAAAGAGACACACATGCATATATAACATAAGATAGGCACACATGTGCATACATAAAACAGAAAGAAGCAGCACATGGATACATAACATCCAGACATATACATGTATGTATATAATATACATAAGGAGAGATATACACATAGAATCCATACATGCATATACATAAATTGCCAATTAAAAAGCCCAGGGGAGCAAGGCCAGAGTGGTCAGATTCCATGTCACGGGTATTGTGAGTGGGGAGTCAGTGTGTATCGGGTGAGACTCCTGTCTGTGTGTGTTGGCCTGCAGTTCAGCACCCTCCAGCCCTTCCTCTGTGGCTGAGCTGGACTTCTTATATCGCGGCCATCACCACCCAGCAGAGCTGGTGTCAGGCTCCTTGCCATCAGGTTGAGAGAGTGAGTCCCAGCAGCCAAGGCAGGCCCAGGACAGCCAGGACAAGGCCTTCATGGAGCGCACAGCTGTTCAGGGGAGCTGCAGGCTGGGCTGACCACCTTGCTTCGAGAACAAGGGTGTCCCAGTGCTGGGGGCTGCTTGCTTGGAAGCACCCGTTAGTATTTGTTAAGCAGGCGCCAAGTGTGGATGTGGTAGACAGAGGCAGTTATCTTGGCGAGTGTGAAGCTGTCCCGATTCCCCTTCCAATAAACCTTGCAGGACGCTCAGATGTGTTTCTCCACGGTGCTGCTCTGTGCGTGGGGGGTTAAGTAGTCATCCTGTCAGGCGGAGGTCATTCCGAGTGTGTGTGTTCTACAGTCATAGCCCAGAGTGAACATATAGTCACATCCTGGCTTTGTCCTCTTTTTGCGGGGCACACATGGCAGGAGTAGTGCCGGGCCTGCCTGTGGCTCTATAAAGGCACTTGATGTGGTCGTGGAGTCTGCTGCCGCCTGGCTGCAGTGACAAACCCTAGGCACCCGAGTGCACTCTCATTGTGCGGATCTTTGTCTCCACAGCATCTCAGAATGAGGTCGCAGCTACTCCCCTGGAGGAGCTGACCTATCGACGCTCCCTGCGAGTGGCCCTGGATATCTTGAATGAGAGGACAAGTTTGAGTCCTGAAAGCCATGTGACGGAAGAGAAGCCCCACGCAGATGCGGCCTTGTGGGTGCCCAGCGCTCGCTCTCCGTCCTTTTGCAGTGAGGACGGTGACAGTGTGGCTGCTCAGTGCACACCCAGGAGGGAGTGGCTCCCACAAAGTCTGTCGGGGCTGTCTGCAACTGAAGAGGACCACAGGACAGGCCTCACAAAGAATGGAACCCTGAGAGCAGCATTGTCTTCCCTCACTGGAGATGGGTCTCAGGATGGTTCTGGATCCCGACTACACTGTGAACAGGACACTGCCAAGAAGAGGCGGAGGAATTTGGGAGAGAAACCTACCCGGCGCCGCAGAACAGCGTCTTGCCTTTCCAAGGGAGAAAGTGTTGGAGAGAGCGAGGGACAGGCAAACAGCTGTGTGACCCCGGATTCACCTGGGCTACTCGCTCAAGCCTCAGAAGAGGACCCCTGTGCCGGGGTCAAAGGCTGTGACCCGGTTGTGCCATCAGGCAGCAGCAGGCTGCTCCCAGCCTCTGACAGAGGCAGAGGACGCTCCACAAAGAGGCCACGCTTGGATGGAAACCAGAACCCACCCGCTAGGCAGCTGGCAACTGGAACTGTGGGGGCAGCACCCTCCCCTCAGAACTGGCCTGGGGAGAATATGGTGCTGCTCAGGTCTAGTGACAGGGACAAGCCAGAGGAAGGTAACCATGGACAGGGACCCGGGTCTGTCTGTCCCCTGAAGTATAGTGACTTTGTCTTCTCCCACATAGTTCTGTCTTTGTGTCTGAAGAGAGTGGAAGCTCGGGCAGAACTGGGGGTAGCGGTTAGTGACCCGGCAGAGCACCCAAAAGCACATTCGGAGTAAGTGAGGGGTCTGCTGAGGGGATTAGGAGGCCCAGTGTCAGGAGCTGTCTGGGGGTCCTTCTGAGACCTGTGTGTGGCTGCAGCCAGGGGCTGGGCCCGTCTAAACCTGTCTTGACCCACTGAGCTCTGGCAGGGGATTCAGGACTTGTGTGTAGTGGTAGCATGACACTCAGTGGGGTCTTTCACAAAACCACCGTCTGCCTATCCACGGGCTACAGCGAACAGCTGGTCCCCTCCACCATATCTTGGGGAGCAGGAGACTGTCTTATCTTGTTTTCAGTCACCTTTTGGTTCTGGGGGCTCATTCTCTGTGTAGCCACATGTCAGGGTCTCTATCTGAAGTCCCCACATTTTGTTACCGAGGGCTGCGCTTGATAGCCTTTTTTCTTCCTGTTTTTTTCTCTCTCTTTTTTTTTTTTCTTTAACATGGACTTAAGGCTGGCACTTAGAGCTGGAGCCCGGGCCTGGCCAGCAGGACGCCCTTTGTCCCTGGTCCCAGAATTTAAGCAAAACAGGAGGGGTTGGTGATACGGCTTGGCAGATGAGACAGTGACACTAAACTTGGTGACCTGAATTTGCTCTCAGGAGCTCAGAGTGTAGTTGTGATTTCTATGTGTGCTCGTGTGCATGTATGTGCATGCACAGACACACACAAGTACATGTAGAAAAATGTAAAGACAGACAAACACAAATCTGACACAGGGTGCACCCTTGTTGAATTCTGTGTGGCTCCGTCCTTTATCATAGATGGTTCTTTGTCCCTAGCCCTTTTTGTAGGGTGAGGGGTAGCCATCAAGTGGTGTCCCCTGTCTCAGCAGATCCTGTGTCCTCAGAAGAGTTCACAGGGTTCAAGTCCATCCATTCCCTTCTGGAGGAGGAAGAGGAGGAAGAGGAGGAGCCACCCCGGATCCTTCTGTATCACGGTAAGGGTGCTGCACTTGAGAGCAGTGGGCGAGGGTCCCTGCCCTGCGAGGCACTCCATAAAGCCATCTTATTGTTTGGCGCTGGTGGGGTTTTTGTTTTTAGACTGGGTCTCACTGGTAACCTCTAAATAGCCTGGAACTTGATGTGTAGACCTGTCCCTTTCTGGGCATGCCGAGTAAAGACATAGGCTCTTTTGCCCTCAGTTGGGCAGAACCAGCTTTGCCATTTGTCCAGGGACCTGAGTCCATCCTCCCAGAAGTACAACATGAATTGGGTGTGCAGGTCAGGCTGCTGAGTGCACAGGGACGGCTCAGCCTCTCCTGAGTCGGCTGCACATTGGGATGCTGTACTATGTGGCCCGTCAGCAGCCTCCTGAGCAGGTAACGCCTGCAGAATACCAGGGTTCTTAATGAGGACCAACCAGATTTCATCCCCATTTTACCTCCTGTTCCTCTTAGTGCACCTGAGTCCTGGGGCCCAGTTGTTGCTGAGTTCCTGCTGAGTATCTAGGATGGTAGAAGGGCCTGGGTGCTGGTGTGAGCTATGCCTTTAAATCCTCATCTTTGGGTCAATTTGAAGATCAGGGCATACTGGTTGTAGAGAGACCTCAGCTTCCAGACCTTAGCGTCTTTGGCGTCTAGTGTTCTTCCACGGCAGGCTTGAGCTGATGGCTTCCTTAACCCACCAGACCAAGCTCATGACAATTGCCAGTTCCCAGCCAGGGTATTTGAGGTTCTTGAAGCCTCTCCTGGATGAGCTGTGACCTTCCTCAGATCAGAGCCTTGTCACCCCCCCTCCCCCACCCCCCCAGTCCCTGCTGGCCCAGCGAGCCCTTCACAGCTTTGGATTTCATGTCTCCACTCCTGATAGCTTTCCTGACGCTAAAGCTTTAGTGGTCTACACAATCCCTCATCCTGGGTGGGATTCTTTTGTTTGGTTGGTTTTGGTTTTTTTGAGACAGGGTTTCTTTATCTAACAGCTTTGGCTGTCCCGGAACTCAGTTCGTAGACCAGGCTGGCCTTGAATTCACAGAAATCGGCCCTCCTCTGCCTCCCGAGTGCTGGGATTAAAGGTGTGCGCCACCACTGCCTGGCAATCCTGGAATTTTTGGTGAATAGAAAATGTTAAGTTTTATGCAGCAAAGCAGGTGAAGGCAGAGGGATCCCTGCAAGTTGAAGGCCTGTGTGGCCTACACAACACAATCCTGCCTTAAAGAAGAACAGCACAGGGGCGGAGGCAGTGGATCTGAGGTCCAGGCCTGCCTGGTGGACATAGAACCCTGTCTCAAAACCACAGGAGAGAATGACTTTTCTTCCATCTTGTTTTCTGTCTCCAATTCCCGGGAGGCAGTTTATTCCGGGAGCCATGTGATTGTATATCTACACTTGGTGCAGTGCTGTGCCTGGTATGGGTGCAGTCATCCTAATGTCTGCTTTGGGAAACATGTTAGACTTAGAGGTGGAGGTTTGGGGGTCCTACTGCTGGACTCATCTCTTGTCGTTTATCCTGGGGACACACACAGTCATGGCCTCATGGCTCATAATGAGTCTGTAAGCCCTATGTCCCCAACTCTCTGGGTTTCCTGGTAGATGAGGAGGTTAGAGTTGGGTTTAAATGATGCCGTGATGAATGTGGGTTTCTTTTTTTCTGTCTGTGCTGTACTTGTTTAAAGTGTATCTGACTCAGCCTTTTCCTTTTGAACCCTAGAACCACGATCATTTGAAGTAGGGATGCTGGTCTGGCTGAAATACCAAAAATATCCGTTCTGGCCAGCCGTGGTAAGTGTACCTGCCACCTGCTGTGTGCGCCAGGTCCCTTCCCTCAGTTCCCATTCCCCCTACTCAGGTAGTAGTTTGGCTCTGCTAATGCTGGAAGGCTCAAGCACTGATAACTCTGACGTGGTGCACACAGCCCCCTCTAGCCGGGGCCTGGTCATTTAACATGGCGTCTTAAGTGAAATTCATACCACATTTCCTCAGGGAAGCTGATGTGAGCAGCGTGCTCTGCTGAGCTTTGGGAATGGATGCTTCAAGTCTCCTCCATCAGGCCCCTGAATTTAGTTCCTATGATGCCGTGGTATGGTGGTGTGTGCCTGTTAGTCCCTGTACACGGAAGGCAGAGGCAGGAGGATGAGGAGCTCACAGTCCTCAGCTACATAAGAATGTTGGAAGCCGGGCTGGAGAGATGGCTCAGAGGTTAAGAGCACTACCTGCTCTTCTAGAGGTCCTGAGTTCAATTCCCAGCAACCACATGGTGGCTCACAACCATCTGTAATGAGGTCTGGTGCCCTCTTCTGGCCTGCAGACATACACACAGACAGAATATTGTATACATAATAAATAAATAAATATTAAAAAAAAATGTTGGAAGCCAGTGTGGGCTACATGAGATCTGTGTCTAAAATAATAATAGTAATAAAAAAAAGGTGTCTCAGTCCCACTGAAGGTGTGTCATGTGACCAGTGAGCTTGCTCTGCCAAGGACAGCCCTAGGTACAGTCAGGCACGGGCTGTAACCCTCCCTAGGTGGAGACTCCCCCATCATCACCCCTCGCTCTCCTGTCATGGGATGCTATCCTCGCACCTAGCTTTAGTGGTTTATGTCTTGTTTTGGATCTTTTTTTTTTTTTTTGATAAAGGGTTTCTCTGTAGCTTTGGTGCCTGTCCTGGAACTAGCTCTATAGACCAGGCTGGCCTCAAACTCATAGAGATCCGCCTGCGTTTGCCTCCCCTGTGCTGGGATTAAAGGCGTGTGCCACCACCGCCCAATTTGTGTAAGACTAAAAACAAGGTGGGCCAGGTGGGCCGGCTGGGTGGGTAAAGTGCTCACACTACACTAACACTAGGCCTGGGTTTAGCTCTTAGAGCACAGAGCCAGACTCCAGTGTGCCTGCCGTCCTCTGTGGGCTGGAAGGCATTGACAAAGAGACCTTGTTTCAATCAAGGTAGATGGCAAGGACCAGTATTTGAGGTTGTCCTTGGCTTCCATACATGCACTTCTGCACTTGTAACAAAAGATTTACAAACAAGACCCAAATGTAAATCGCTGGGTTCTGCCTCATAACACCACAGAGCCCCAGGAAGCAGTGGGGCCTGAAGCCTGGGTCATGCCACAGCACAAGACTGGCCAGGCCCAGGCCCAGAGGGCCTCAGCAAAGGTGGAAAGCGCCACCTCCACTCCTGGTCATGCTGTGCTGTCCCCATTTGCCTACAGGTTAAGAGTGTCCGGCGGAAAGACAAGAAAGCCAGTGTGCTGTTCATTGAGGGCAACATGAACCCTAAGGGCCGAGGGTTAGTACTCTAATGGTTAGGACCTGGGCAGGGGCAGAGACCTCTGTGGTACCTTGACTGCAGCTTCTGACACAGTCTGGCATCCACCTTGCTATTTGGTGCCTTAGCCAGACAGAGCAGCAGCCACCCCACCCCACCCAACCCTGCCCCGCCCCGCCCCACCCCCACATGCTGCACCACAGAGAGCTTCAGCAGAATATGCTTCTTGATTGAACTGGAGCCTCCCCCTAGGCCTTCTCATAATGACCTCAGTGGCCTCTCAGGCACCTTCTAGAAGGTGACCCTGGACACTTGTGTGACCTGAGGGTGGCTGGTTGGGCTGGGGACCTGGGCCCCCAGTGCCATGGAGGTGTTGCAGTCTAGACCAGGGTTAAGTCTCGGAGGAGGGGGTGCTCCCTGGGATGAGGCTGCCCGTGCTGACCTCGGCCTCTGTTCTGTCAAGAATCACCGTGTCACTTCGAAGGCTCAAGCACTTTGATTGTAAGGAAAAGCACGCACTGCTGGTAGGTGGCGGCCTGTGCTCTGTGTGTGCCCGCACGCCAGCCATTGTGTTGGTGTTGTCACCTTTGTTCTGTGTGCGTGTGTGCATGCTCGTGCCTGTGAGGGTGTGTGATGGTCAGGATGTTCTGTGTGTGTGTGCGTGCGTGTGCATGCTCATGCCTGTGAGGGTGTGTGTGTGTGTGTGTGTGTGTGCACGCTCATGCTTTTGTGAGGGTGTGTGATGGTCAGGATGATCTGTGTGTGTACACGCGCGCGTGTGTGCACGCTCATTCCTGTGAGGGTCAGAGGACAACCCTGGGTGTCGGGCCTTGCCCCAT
Organism: Myodes glareolus; assembly: GCF_982192425.1. NCBI lineage: Eukaryota > Metazoa > Chordata > Mammalia > Rodentia > Cricetidae > Myodes > Myodes glareolus. Next base: position 108,724,931 of record NC_142033.1, on the reverse strand, counting down.
GTTTTCCATTGTTCTGTGTACCCCAGGCTGGCTGGCTCTCAGACTTTGGTGTCTCCCATCCTGTCTCACCATAGGAGTGCTGGCTCACACTCCACTGCCATGTCTGATTTTACATGGGGATTTTAACTTGCCTTCCTGAATGAGCTTTTTCTCCTTGGCCAGGAACACTTACTTTGTTCTATTTACTCAAAGCCCAAAGCCCCGGGCTGTGGGGCGATGGGCTGCACTGGGAGACAGTGGGAACTGTGGGCACAGGTGTGGATGGGTGCTACCTGCTACAGGTGCACACCAGGCCCGGGTCTCCTCACTAACATAGAGTTGGTAACGTACCAGGGTGAGGGCCTGAGTGTGACTCCCAGAGCCCACTTGAAGGGAAAGGCATGGTGATATGTGACTGTCACACCAGCACTGGGGAGACAGAGACTGGGGATCCCTAGGTCTCACCACAGTCTAGCTGAGTCAGGAAGCTCAGTTCAGAGCGAGACTGTCTCAACAGAGACAGAGATCAGTGAGTACAGGATCCGGCCTCCATCTCCGCCTCCACACAAATCTGGGTATGGGATCCAGCATCCCCAAGGTGATGGGGAGGGTTGGGGGGCGGTGCTGGCTAGAAGCTGAGGCAGGAGGATTAGGAGTTCTAGGGCCAGGCTTGGTTATTATATACAAGGCCTGAACTACATGAGACTCAGTCTAGAAAAGACTGAAAAGCCCGATTGTCTGTCGGGTGGCTTGCTGGATGCTTCATCTGAAGGGGCTTGTCTGTCACCCCCCTGAGAGGGCCAGGCTGCTGTGGAGTGGATGAGAGCCCGGGCTGCACAGCACCTGCCCAGGCCTGTGTGGCTGCCGCGGCCACTTGGGCCCTGCTGTTGGGTTTTGTAGGACAGAGCCAAGGAGGACTTCGCCCAAGCCATTGGCTGGTGTGTGTCACTTATCACCGACTACCGTGTGCGGCTGGGTATGTGGGCTGTACCCCAGGGAGCGTGTGGGGGTGTACCATGGTATCTCCTGAGGGCAAGATGGGGGACTGACGTGGATGTGGTCCCAGTCCTACATCCTGTCTTGGCCTGGCTAACCTGTGACGATACTTTTTCTGTGGAAGGTGGGAGCAGGTGCAGCCCTCCTGACTGAAGGCCCAGTTCCTCTGCACAGCACTGCCTCTGTGTGGTGACTTGACCATCCCCTGAGCCCCGGGCAGCTCCTTCCTAGGGCGGTGGACAGACTTAGCACCCCACAGACCTGCCTCAGGGTCAAGCACAACCCAGAAGGCTCCTGAGCAGAAGCCCTGAGCCACAGGACCTGGCAGGGTGCAGGTCTGAGCATGGCCCTTTCCTGTGCCCTCCACAGGCTGCGGCTCCTTCGCTGGATCTTTCTTGGAATATTATGCTGCTGATATAAGTGCGTATAAGTGTTCTTCACCATGGGGTCTGCCTTTGGTCCCCGAGAGGCTCATCCTGAGTCTCCTGTTGTCCTTGGTGCACGCACCAAGGTGCCAGTGCCATCCTGAGCAGAGTTCTGTGACCTCAGCTGCCCTCAGGGATGCTCTGCATCCTTGTCAGGTGGGCAGCTGTGTGCCAGGTGAGGGACTCAGGAGTACTGGGCATCTAACTGGCACACTCAATGGTCCCCAGAATGAGGATTTTCCTCATGGGCATAGAAGCTCTGGAGAGAGGTGAAGGGGACATGAGCTCCTGATGTGTTCCCCTTGCAGGCTACCCTGTGCGCAAGTCCATCCAACAGGATGTCCTGGGGACCAGGTTTCCTCAGCTGGGCAGGGGAGACCGTGAGGAGCCTGCAGGGGACAGCCGGCCAGGACAGTGGCGGCCGTGCAGGAAGGTGCTGCCTGACCGCTCCAGGGCTGCGCGGGACAGAGCAAACCAGAAGCTGGTGGAATACATTGTAAAAGCCAAGGGTGCGGATAGCCACCTGCGGGCTATCCTGCACAGCCGCAAGCCCTCACGCTGGCTGAAGACATTTCTGAGCTCTGCCCAGTATGTGACATGCGTGGAGACATACCTGGAGGATGAGGCACAGCTGGATGAGGTGGTGCAGTACCTGCAGGGCATCTGCCGAGACATGGACGGGGAGGTGCCTGCTCATGGCAGTGGGGACCGCATTCGTTTCATCCTGGACGTGCTGCTGCCTGAGGTGGGCGCCTGGGCCCCTATGCTCAGCACTAACGAGGTTTTGTACTCTGACCCTGGTTAGGGTTTCTGGAAAAGCAGTCGCAGGTCAGTTAGCCGTCAGCCCCTGCCCCCGACAGACCTTCCTGCTCACAGTCGCAGGTCAGTTAGCCGTCAGCCCCTGCCCCCGACAGACCTTCCTGCTCACAGTCATGTGGCCTTATTGCTATGGCTGGGACATAGTCCACATAGAATGGGAAAATAGATGTGTGATGGGGCTGTGTGCTGGCCTCAAACTGGGGCTTCTCCTACCTACCTCGGCCTCCTAAGTACTGGATGACCTCCACACCTGGCCCCTGGAAGTCACCCGTGGCTACTTCAGTGTGTAACTTAAAACTGGGTGACTTTGACTGTCTCAGGGCGTTGTCGGGTGTGACAGCCCCAAGTGGAGGACACTGCTGAGCATGCTTGCTGTAGTCTGGGACACCCCACAAGGAACAGCTTCATGCCCTGTCAGTTCTTAAGGGAAACCTCAGGAAAGACCCTGTCACCAATGTGTGGTTGCACAGGCTTGTCACACAGCTACTGAGGCAGGAGGATGCTGACTGACAGGCCAGCCTAAGCTGCACAGTGAGACCATTTCTTTTTTCCTTCCTTCCTTCCTTCCTTCCTTCCTCCTTCCCTCCCTTCCTCCCTCCCTCCCTTCCTTCCTTCCTTTCTTTTTCCTTCAGTTTTTCCAGATCAGTTTTCTCTGTGTATCTGTCCTGGAACTCACTTTGTAGAGCAGGCTGGCCTTGAACTCAGAGATCCACCTGCCTCTACCTTGCAAGTGCTGAGATTAAAGGAGTGTGTCACCCAGCAGAGACAATTTCAAACAACAAACATGTGTTTGCTGAAACCACAGTGTGACTACTGGTAGCTCCCCAAGGCCCTGACTTCAAAACTGTACACTGAGACAAGGCTGCCCTTGAGCTTGCCATAGAGCTGAAGGTGACCTTGATGCTCCGGCCGACTCAATGTTCCTGGGGGCTGGGCACAGCAGGTTTGTGTGATGGTGCTGGGAATGAAGCCCAGGCCTCATCCGTGCCCGTCTAGTGCTTTGCCCACTGAACCACGGTCCTTCCCATTCTTCCGTAGGCGGTCATCTGCGCCATTTCCGCAGTGGAGCGCGTGGACTACAAGACGGCTGAGCAGAAGTACATCCGGGGCCCTACTCTGAGCTACCGGTAGGCCTCCCTGTCCTGTGCTGTGCTTCCTGCAGCAGCTCAGCTGCTCAGCCTTCTCCACAGGTGGTGCAGGTGCTGTCTGTGTCAGCAAACAGGTGCTGGACAGGGGCAGCAAAGGCCCAGGTCTGCAGGCTGTTCTCTGAGCCAGGCTGGATGCAAGCCAGGGCCCTGCGGCTGGGAGGAGCCTCCTCTGCCTGAGACCTCTATATCTCCTTGTGCAGGGCAATGTGGACTCTGCCCCGCCTGCTCTGGTGCAACTGGTAGTGGGCACAGAGCTAGATTAGATTAAAAGGTAGTATAGCCGTCAGCAGGGCAGCAGGATAAAGATGCCTCTCCTGTTGGCCTGCAGCACTCTTGAGATGTGTGGCCCCAGAGCCTCTAATCCACCTCTGGGCGTGCTGCCAGACCTCAACAGGAGCCACTGCAGTGGGGTCTCTATCCAGAGCCACAAGCCCAGCCCTAGTTTGTTGGGGCCCATTATCCCTAATGATAAGTCGGCATCCCCAGGCCAACAGTGGGCCACCAGAGCAGCCAGGTTAGGTGAGAGTCTGCCCAGGCCAGCAGTGGGCCCCAGAGCAGCCAGGTCAGGTGAGAGTCTGCCCAGGCCAGCAGTGGGCCCCAGAGCAGCCAGGTCAGGTGAGAGTCTGCCCAGGAAGTGTGCAGCTCCTGTCGTTTTCACAGTTCTGACTCTGAGTAACATGGCAGCTGGGGCCTTGGGACTGGCTTTCAAAGATGCTTCCAGTCCCCAGCTTGCAGCAGTCAAAGGTGCCTTAGTTAATACACTAATCCGTTGTTCTCCTGCCAGTGCTGGGAGGTGAGGAGGAGCCTGAGGTCCAGGCCTGGACTGCCCGGCCTAGAGGATGTCTTATTCAGTCAGTACAGTTACCACCAGCGCCTGTGTAAGAAGCTGGGCGTGGTTGTGTATGCAATAGTTTAGCCCTGGAAGGCAGAGACAGGAGGATACCATTTATCAAGGCTGGCAACCTAATCAGCAAGGACCAAGTGCAGTGGGAGACTTCGTTTCCAAAACCCAGATGGAGGGTCAGTGCCTGATGTCTCTCTGGTCTCCATATTGTGAGCATGCGTGCATGCATGTGTGGTGTGTGTGTGTGTGTGTGTGTGTGTGTGTATTTGTGTCTGCTGTGCATGTACTTGGTGAGCAAGGCCTACCACAGCACTGTCTTCTGATGTTCTTAGTATGAGCCCAGGTCTTTGGTGCTACAAGGCTGTGCTTATGCCAATCATGCCCCAAAGAATCCTCTCTTTATTTTTAGATGTGTCTATTTTTATGAATATGGGTGCTTTGCGCGCGCGCGCGCGTGTGTGTGTGTGTGTGTGTGCGTGTGCACGCCTGGTACCTGCGGATGTCGGAAGGGGGCATTGGATCCCCTGGAACTGGAGTTCTGAATGTTTGTGAGCTACCATGTGGGTGCTGGGAACTGAACTTAGGTCCTTGGCAAAATCAGCAAATTGTCCCAACACCTGAGTCATTCCTTCAGCTCCCAAAATAACATTCTTCAGAGTGAGGCAGGAGGATTACTGTAAGGCCAAGGCCAGCCTGGGCTATGTGAGACTTTTATCACACACATTAAAAAAAAAAAAAAGCCAACCTGGGGCTGTTGCTCAATGGAATACTCATAAACTCTTGCTTGAGGCCCTGGGTTTTATCCCAAGCTCACTTGGCAAAGTTGAGGGTTTTTTATGTTTTTTTGTTTTGTTTTGTTTGTTTTGGTTTTTGAGACAGTTTATCTGTTTAGCTTTAATTGTCCTGGGACTTGCTCTATAGACCAGGCTGGCCCTGGACTCAGAGATCTACCTGCCTCTGCCACTTGAGTGCTGGGATTAAAGGATGCTCCACCACTGCTCAGCCCATCTCTTGTTTCTTGAAGGGAAAAGGAAATCTTTGACAATGAACTCCTGGAGGAGAGGAGCCGTCGCCGTCGCTGACGCTGTAACCTCCACAGCCTGCCAGAGGGCTCTGCAAGAATAAGAATGTACTAGAAGCAAGAGGCCCAGAAGTGTGCTGACTTTGAACTGTGGGTCTTGCATCTTCATTACTGAGTCCGGGATGTCAAATGTCGTTGACACCAGAAACCTGCTGGCAGCTACGGACAGAGATATCTGGAAGTTTCTGTGCGTGTATGCGCGTGTGTTTGTTTTTTGTTTGTTTGATTTTAATATTATTGTTTCGTTTATAAATGAGTTTGAATGCACATGTGTCATGGTCACTGCAGTGTGGCCGGCATGTGGGCCTGGGTCCTGTGTTACTTGGAAAGACTGATGGGAACACACAGCTCACAGAGCGTTGACGTGTTTCCCTGATGTGTTCTGCAATCTTTTCTGCCACTCTAGTGTGGCGGGCGAGCAGGAGGTGGGGACCTGCAGCTACTGTCTTTGGGAGGTGGGGACACGTTTGCTCAGTGGCCTCTGTGTGTCCCTGGGAGGGCAGGCTGGTTGGCTGACTCAGCCTCGCACTGAAACCTTGGCAGTGTACTCAGACAGTTGCCACCAGTTTCCAGCATGGCCACCACCCCACCTAGAAACCTCTTTGGGGCTGAGGGATGTGGGGATGGCAGCAAGAAAAGGCAGCTCCCGGTGCGCTGGCCACCACGCTGGATTCCATGGCCTCAGGTGGATGTGTGGAAGCTGTATCCAGCAAGGGCAAGGGCAGAGCCACCGCCTGCACACGCTGCGGGAATGCTCAGCCAGGTACTTCCTGGATATGGGACATATGGGTGTCCTCCACACTGTGGCCACCCCAGGATGAGAGGGGGACATGGGTTTGATGGGGACATGTGAGCCTAGACACCTGCATCTGACGGCACAGTGCTGCCAGGATGGCACAGGACAGCTGGGCTGCCATGGAGACCAACAGCAAGGCAGGACTGTGCAGACCTTGAGGCTCCGAGACTTCCCTCCCATCCTTTGTCAGAGGCTGGGCCAACTGGAAGGGACACTAGATTGAATTATTTTGTCAAATGGCCAAAAGAAATCTAACAGCGACTCCTGTTGGTTTGGGGAAGGGGGCCTGCCCTCTCCATGGGCAGAACTGGCAGGGAGTGGGGAGCCTTTCAGAACTGCAGGAAGTGCCTTTGTATGTTGCCCGGCCTGGCAGTGTCCCAGGATTCTCACTGCCTTGGTCCTGACCTTATGGCCTTACTGTTCTGTCTCAGGTCAGGGTCAGTTGTGTGGTACTGACTGAAGTGCTGCCTGACAGGGTAGCCTGGAGAAAACAACACCCTGGTCACGTCTTGGGTTCTGAGCCCTGGCAGGCGGGGAGAGAGATAGAACCGGTCACAAGCTGGAGAAGGGCCGGCAGTGTTCCCATCCTCTGCACCTAAGGCCCTGTGTCCTGTGGGTTTTGATGGCCTGTGTCTCATCTTGTCCTGTAGCCACATTTTCCTCTGCAGTTGGGGTCTTATACCTCAGGTTTTGACCTAGTTGTCTTAAAGAAGCCAGAGAGGACTCACCCCTGCCTTGCCAGTGCCCCATATCCTTCGTGGCTCCTAAGTGTCCTGTGCTCCGGGCCTTTGACCTTCTGACTCCAGATCTTATTCAGGGCTTCCTAGGCCACATGGAATGGAGGGATGGGCACATTGTTTGCCCCTGCTGTGATGGGGTGTCCTGAGGCCTCTCCTGCTTCAGCACTGTGATGGGGTGTCCTGAGGCCTCTCCTGCTTCAGTACTGTGATGGGGTGTCCTGAGGCCTCTCTGCAGCACTGTGAGGGGGTGTCCTGAGGCCTCTCTGCAGCACTGTGAGGGGGTATCCTGAGGCCTCTCTGCAGCACTGTGATGGGGTGTCCTGAGGCCTCTCTGCAGCACTGTGAGGGGGTGGTTCTGAGGCCACCAATCCCATCCCTAGGCTCCCTGGTGCCAACACCACCTATACTTCAGAGACCACAACCCTATGTCACCTGACACCCAGACCCTACATAATGAAGACTCAAATCCCCTCAAGAAGCGACAGGTGGCCAGCAGATAAAGGCATGGGTGAGGATCCTGACTCTCACACTGGCAAGTGAACTGTGGACCATGATACTATGCCATGCTAAGAGAATGGGAAGTGTCTGTCCTGCGTGGCATTGTCTCCTGACCCCTCTCCATCTGCCAGGCCACCAAGCCTGTTGGTGACAGGAAGCAGATTCCCTCTTGCCTGCAGATCAGGTCAGTAGTGGGCAGTGATCAGAGGCTGAGGACTTGTCAGCGATGAAGATTCTGCTGCCAATAGTTGCTCTGTCTGTCTGTCTTCCTTTCTCTTGAGACTGCTATAACCTCATCTAACCCCGGCACTGCAAAAGGTCCACCTCAGATTACAATCAACATAGGACTGCATGCTGAGTTTCCAGCACCTGTGGAGCCAGCATTGCAAGGGTGCCAGGGCGACAGTGAGGGGCGGCTGTCCAAACAGCCTCCAGTTAGCTGGATCCTTCCTTACCAGGGCACAAGCTGCTGTTGCAGGTTTGGGTGTGGCTCGGGCAGCACCAGACTAGCCTGCAGAATGCCTTAGCTATGGGGCTGGGGGAATCTCATGATATAGTATGGCTCAGCTGGCTGTGGCCTACCTAGGACTTCTCTGAACTCTTTGCAGATGGGCATGGTAGAGTAGAGGCTGGAGGATTACCTTGAAGGCCAGCCTAGGCTACAGAGTGAAGCTCAGACTCAAAAGCAAAAGAACAAAAGAACCTTAAAGATTTTTCTCCAGACTATAACTCTCTCCTGGCCATACCCAGCATTCACACTGCCCCCCCCACACCTCTGCTGGCCATCCCCACCTCTGCCTGCCCTCCCCACAGCTTGCCAGGTGCTGTCACCTAGTAGGAACTCCGTAACTCCTGTGGTTTACCCATTTGTAAACTGGACAGAATTGTGTAAACAGCACATTCCCTGTTAATTTCGGTTTAGTCTTAAGATTTATTGATTTATTTATTGTGTGTGTGTGTGTGTGTGTGTGTGTGTGTGTGTGTGTGTGTGTGTGTAAGTGCGAGGCACATGGTGGTACCAAGGCAGAGGAGAACGTTCAGGAGTCAGGTTCTCTGCTGCCATCTTGTGGAATTAGGCGGTCTAGCTTGGGCTTGGTAGCAAAGTGTTTTTAATCAGCTGAGCCGTCTGCCCACCTCTGGCCTTGAAACTACTGTGTGGCCAAGAACGATCTCCCCTGTGCCAGAGTGCCTGTACCGTGTCCAGGTCGTGGGGTGCCAGAGTGCCGTACCGTGTCCAGGTCGTGGGGTGCAGGAGGTGGTACCCATGGCCTTCCACATGATAGTGGAGAGTGAACTTCATCTTCCTAGATTTGATTCATTTTATGTTATTCATTATTTTTAAAGTTAATTGACTTATTCATTTGTTTAGTTTTTCAAGACAGGGTGTCTCTGTGTAGCCCTGGAACTAGCTCTGTAGAGAGAGGCTGGCTTTGAACTCACGGAGCTCTGCCTTTCTCTGCAGATTCTGAGTGCTGGAATTATTATGATTTTATTTTATTTTATTTTATATATGTGGTGGTTTGGCTGCTTACATACCTGGTTCCTGAAGAGGTCAGAAGAGGCATTAGAGACCCTGGAGCTGGAACTCCAGATGGTTCTTAGCCACCATGTGGTTCTTGCTCCTTTCAAAGAACGAATAGGTTGTCTTTGCTTGCTGAGCCACCTTTTAAAACGTTTGTTATTATTACTATTATCATGATTGTCTTTTTGAGAGGAAGACCTTCCTGCTTCTCTGAAGTGCTGGAACGACAGGCGTGTAATACCTCACCCAGAAATATTTAGATTTTTAACCCTACCAATTTAAAGACTATTATGTTGATCTCCAGCGTCTAAAACAAATTTAAAAATTAAATGTCGGATTGGAAGAATTTAGCATTGTGGGTGAAAATGAAACAAAAATCTCAAAAACACCAGATACATTCAATGACGCAAAATAGATTGCCGAAACCCGGGATCGAACCAGGGACCTTTAGATCTTCAGTCTAACGCTCTCCCAACTGAGCTATTTCGGCACGCTGGACAGGGCCGTTCCTGCCCAGACTCCGCCCCATGTGTAGCTACTGTGCGCAAGCGCACGTCACGGCCCGTGGGCATAGCCTTGTAGGGCTATATTAGAAGCCACTTTTCGGTGCAGTCTCTGTGGCGCAATCGGTTAGCGCGTTCGGCTGTTAACCGAAAGGTTGGTGGTTCGAGCCCACCCAGGGACGCGCACGACCAGACTTTTTTTTTTCCCCCCTGAGACTGAAAATGCCATTATTTTTGTTGCAGTTCACTATCAAAGGAGGTTGGAAGCTCGCAGTGCGCGCGCGCGCGCGATCACAGGCAGTAAAGTAAGCGCGTCGGAACGACTCCGCTTCCGTGTTCAGGTTTCCGTTAGTGCCTATTTGGGCTAAGGACCAGACCCGGAACGCTTTGGAGGACGGACCGCAGAGGTTGTCTGAAGGCCGATACCATGATGGCGGCGCTGGCGGGTGAGTGAGGCCCTGAGCTCCGGATAGCGGGAGAGTCTTGGGCTGCGTGCTGGGCAGTGGGGACCTTGGGGCCCAAGCGCCGCAGTGAGTGACGTTGGCGTCTCAGACACCTGTAGGTCAGGTCTCAGCCTCGGTAATGTCGGGGTCCAGGGTCGGGCCGAATTGCGTTTTGGTCCACTTAACACAGTTCTGTCAGCTGTGAACCTCCTCCTGTTATTGCGGCAGATTATAGTCAGGGCCGTTGAGGCCTGTTTGTCTCCCAACATCTGATTACAGGAGCCCGCTGATGTCCTTGAAACACAGAGAGCTGGACAGGGAGGGGACCCAGAGCGATCAGGCCACAACCCGGGCTCTAACGCCTCCTTCACACCCTGGACAGCCAGTCAGGGCCTCTAGCATTGCAGATGTCTCGGTTTCTTTCTTGAAGCCGCTCTCATTATGTACAGGGATTATCCGCGAATGCAGTCTGGCGTGCTGAGCGACCCTTGATAAGTTTCCCTGAGCAGAACGTCTTAACCCCTAGACGGTGGCACTGTTAACACTAGGAACCGGAGATCTCAGGCGGTCGGGTCTCACTGCACCCGAGTTTTGTTGTTGCTTTGAGACAGGGTTTCATGAAAGCTGCTAGGTTGGCCTCAAACTCACTATGTATCCTGAGGACGAACTTGAAGCCTCCAGCCCTCGAGGGCTGGGTGACCGGCGTGCACCGTGCACCCTCGTGCCTATTTCTGCAGCGCTAGGGAGAGAACTTAAGGGCTTGGTGCCTGCTAGGCAGGGAGTCTGCCAACGGAACTCCAGCGCCAGCCGTTTTGTTTTTGAGACAGAATCTCTCGCCTGTGGGAGGCTGACCTTGAACTCCTGGTCCTCCAGCATCCCCTCCACCCCCAAGTGCTAGGATGACAGATGTGGACTTGAACTTTTTTTGGTTTTGTGGGTTTTTCTTTTTCTTTCCTGCCTTTTTTTGGGGGGGGGGTTGGCTGGTTGGTTTTGGAGACAGGGTTTCTCTGAAGCTGTCCTGGCTGTCCTGGAACTCACTGTAGACCAGGCTGACCGTAACTCATAGAAATCCTCCTGCCTCTGCTTCCTGAGTACTGGGATTAAAGATGTGTGGCACCACGGCCTGGTAGTTTTGTTTTTCTTTAAGATGGGGTCTTTCTGTGTGGCCTAGGATTATATCAAACTAATGTTCTGCCTCCGTCCCCCATGCTGGGTACAGACCTGGGCAGTGTGCCAGGCCCAGCCGTGGCATGGACACGGAGGAGTGGAAGGAATGGGTTCCTGGCTTGACTGCTGCTTCCCGCGCTCACTCAGGACTGGCTGTGCACTTGCCAGTGAACAGTCGATACACCTTATTAGCAATCGCTGTGTTTTCCTACCCACAGTTGGATTTGAAGGAAAAACTAATTTTCGTTAATACTTTAGGGACAGCAAAGATGTTTGCAGTAGAGCATTGTCAGGTACAGCTGTGGTCCTAGTCCTGTGGAAGCTGAGGCACCCAGCCTAGGCTAGACGCTGAGACCCTGCTTTAGAAGAAGGATACTTGGGATCCCTGTGAGTTCTAGGCCAACCTTGTCTCTCTAGGAAGTTCCAGGTCAGCCAAGAATGCATAGTGAGACCCTTTAAAAACAGAAGAAGAAAGAAAGCAGGAAGAGGCAGAGGCCTGGGATGTGACCCAGTATTGAAGCACTCACTGAGCATGTTCAAGGCCCCACGTCTGATTTGCAGCATGACAGCACAGAAGTCTGGTCCAATCCAGGCTTGGTGCTACCTGCTGCAGACCTGGCTGCTCAGAAGGCTCTTGAGGTCAGAGTTCAGAGCTTGCCTGGGCAACACAGAGACCCTGTGGCACTTAAAACCAAAGCCTGATGCTGGCACCCCAACCACTTAGCAGGGCATTTACTTCACTGTTAGTTTATTCAAAGCCTTAAATTTTTCATCTAGGGAAACCAAGGCCGGTGTGTGCCCTCAGACAGGAGTCTAGACCCAGCAGTCATCTTCCTTTGGTCCAAGCAGTAGGCCACAGTCATGACCTTGGAAAATGGTATCACTGAACAAGGTTGAAGTCAGAGTGAGGAGAGCTGAGGCAAGAGGGAAAACAGGGAAAGCAGCTGTCAACCCTAGCCCCAGGTTTAGAGACAGAATATTCCCCAAGTCATTGTGGGGGGCTCCCAGTCCCCCCTTTCCTCACAAAGAGCACCCACTCCTGCTACCTCAGGGCACATCTTAGTGGCCTCTGGAGGGGCTCATGCAAACAGGCCCCATTCCCGGGTGCTGGTGCAAAGGGGCCAGCACATGCCTAGCTTCATCCTCAACGTGCCCCTGGACTGCTGCCCCCGGACTGCATCCTGCTGTGTGGAGATGTAGGGCAGGTTATTCAGAAGCAGCTGGCTGGGGTCCTGGTGTGGAGCGGTGAGGCATGGGAGGCAGAGGGAGGCTTAGTCAAGACTCAGAAAGTGCTGGAGCTCTCCAGGGAAGGGCCATGACCCAGAACTAAGCTGTTGGACCCAAGGTGCTGTGCTTCCCTCCCCAGCTCCTGGTCTCTTCTGTGTGCGGATCCTGGGCCTACGGTGAGTATGCCTGTCTGTCACAGATCCAGCCTGCCGTCAGGGAACAGCACGGAGCTGCAGGGCTTGAAGCCAGGAGGGCTCCTCTGTAGTGTCCAGGGAAGGAACTACTTAGTGAAGGTTTCCCAGCAGGTTTAGGGAGGCTGACCAGGTATCCTCCTCACATGGTGTGTGGGGACTGTCTGGAAGGCCAGCACTGTCCACACACCTGGGGCCCTCATAGCTCACACACTCCTGTCCCAGCAAGGTGTTCTGTGACTGCTTCCCCGGACCTCCGCAGGCTGACTGCCTTGGGACAGGTTAAGGGCTTCAAGCACAGCAGCTCAGGACTCTCCTGGCGAGGACATTTGACAGCCCGTTGACCAGCTGGTGTTCTCAGACACCAAGAGCACAGCACAGGTCACGTCTAAGAGAGCAGGATGGCCCATAGATGAACAAGGGACCGTGGGTGGGCAAGGAAGGCACTTGTGGGTGGGGATAGTGGGAAGGAGCGGCTGCTTGGGTGCTGGTGGCCTTTCACCACTGTCCCTGTTTGCAGGTCCAGCATAGACACAGTGGCCCAGGTTCGCAGAGTCCATCAGAGTGTGGCCACCAAGGGCCCGAGCAGGTAATCCAGGCTTTGGGGAGAGGCCCCAGTGCTGTCTTCCAGGCCCTCCACTGAGGTGCTGCCTACACCCTGCCCCGCCCTATGATCTCGCCTCTCTAGTGTGGCCACTACTCCTTTCCTGTGTGTCCCTCCCTACCGGGAAGCTGCTCTGGCTGGGTCCCAGACAGGGCACTGGGGTCACCTGGCTAACTCTCCGCCATGCTCATGTGTTCTCTCCTTAGCACACAGTCCACTGTGCCCAAGGCTGGAGGTGGAGCTGTGGTTCCCAAGCCCTCCCATCTTCCCAGAAACCGGGCTGAGTATGTGGTGGCCAAGCTGGATGACCTCATCAACTGGGCACGCCGGGTAAGTCTCCTTCTCAAGGGTCCGGCTGCCCGCCCAGCTGTCACTCAGGATGGCTGGATGACTAGGCCTTCATCAGACCTGTCTCTCGAGACAGGCTTTCTCTGTGTGGTCCTGGCTATATAGCATTTTCAAGTATGTGTCTATGCATGCCTGTGCACCACAGCATGTGTGCAAAAGCCAGAGGACAGCTTGTAGGAGCCGGTCCCCTCCTTCTACCATGTAGGTCCCAGGGATCAAATTCAAGCCACGCCTTAACTAGGTCCCACCTCTTAAAGATGATTGGTTAACAAAGCTTGCCCATCCCAGGCTCTCTGACTTCCTGGCAAGTCCTTTACTCATTGAGACATCTCGAGAGCTGATGCAAAGGCCTTTTTAATTTGTGAGACAGGGCACTGTGAGCCCAGACACATCTGCCGGGTCTCAGGTGCAGGCGCAGGGAGGCTGGATCCGCGAGGAGCTTACGCACTAGTGGATAGAGGACAGCCTAGTCCTTGCCAGTCCAGAGATTACAAGAGTGGGTATTCCTGGTGCCCAGCACAGCAGCTTGACTTAGATGCCATCCAGAGTCCTGGGTCTGCAGCAGCCACTAGCCTCATGACTGTCAAGCACTCAGTGTCACCGTGCCCACAGGGTGGAGGGGCAGTGTCCAGGCATGTGACCGACTCTCCCTGCCCTCACAGAGCTCCCTGTGGCCGATGACCTTTGGCCTGGCGTGCTGCGCGGTGGAGATGATGCACATGGCCGCCCCGCGGTACGACATGGACCGCTTTGGCGTGGTGTTCCGTGCCAGTCCGCGGCAGGCCGACGTGATGATTGTAGCTGGCACACTTACCAACAAGATGGCCCCTGCACTCCGCAAGGTACACCTGGTCTCCTTGGTTCCTTCTCCTGCCCAGCCCCCCACAGACACCTGACCTGAATGTCTTTTAGGTGTACGACCAGATGCCTGAGCCTCGCTACGTGGTGTCCATGGGGAGGTGAGTATGTGCTCGCTTGCCTGGGGGATTAGGACCCACTCCGGTACCCCCACTGTCACGGTTCCTCCCAGCTTGACTCTGTAGACTTGAAGCCTCTTCCTCCCATGTCCCGCTCCTCAGCTCCTTCGGCAGCTGTCACTGGCTCATTGTCCTGGCGTGGGACCCAGGGCCGTGCTGTTTTCCAGCCCAGCTGCTTAGCTTGCTTAGGAGGCTGTGGAGTGTTCCCCAGGAATCCCAGCTGTCTGTGACACTAGCTTTAGTTACTCCTGTCTTAAAAAAAGAAGTCACTGGGTGTGGTTCCAGCTTTCTCGAGGCAGAGACAGCCCGCTCATTGAGTTTGAGGCCAGCTTGAACTACATAGTGAGATCCTGCTTCAAAAGATAAAACGTAAAGGGCCACAGCTAGGTTAGAGATTCACCCCAACGTGCAGGAACTGGGTTCCATCTGCAGTGCCAGGTAACACAGTGTGGTGGCGTGTGCCTGTCACCCTCAGGTAACACAGTGTGGTGGCGTGTGCCTGTCACCCTCAGGTAACACAGTGTGGTGGCGTGTGCCTGTCACCCTCAGGTCACACAGTGTGGTGGCGTGTGCCTGTCACCCTCAGGTCACACAGTGTGGTGGCGTGTGCCTGTCACCCTCAGGTAACACAGTGTGGTGGCGTGTGCCTGTCACCCTCAGGTCATCTCCTGTGCAGTGAATCCCATCCTAGACCCCACAGGCCCACCCCAGTCCAGCAGCAGAAATGCTTGGTTGAGGGCACTTTTCCATATGTTCATCATTGCCACTTGCATCCCACATTTCCCACAGAAGGTTCTAGAAGCCCCTTTTACTGATCCCAGTTCTTACCTGTCTGACCCTTGCATTTTCTCCTCTCCTAGGGCCAGGATGAAGGGTGTGGGGTGGGCTGGGTGGACATGCATCTGAACTGCCTCACCCTCTCCCTAGCTGTGCCAATGGTGGGGGCTACTACCACTACTCCTACTCGGTGGTGCGAGGCTGCGACCGTATTGTGCCCGTGGACATCTATGTGCCAGGTGAGGCCAGCCACCCTGCCCCACTCCACCAGACACCGTCTCCTGTGTCCTGGAGGGCAGAAGGATAGATGTGATGTGCATCGTCCTCTGTCCCGGTCCCCCGAGAACACTGAGTGTGCTGGCTTTCCCCTGCTGCCCAGTCTGCCTTACCTCCGTGCTCACTGGCCACTGCCCCCAGCAGGGCCCTCTGGCAGCAGACTGCAGGGCAACAAGGGCCAGCTAAATGGAGGAGGGGGTGCAGCTCCAGGCTGCATTCCTGAGGCCCCTGGCATTGAGACCGGGAATCTCAAGATGCCCCTGGCCCAACCTTCCTGCCCGTCTCCCTGACCCAGTGGTCCAGTTTCTGTGAGTGACTCTTCCTGAGGATCCCGCTGGTCACCAGAGTCACAACCAGGGCCCTTTTCTGTGGGGAGTGGGTGTTGGGAGGCCCAACACAGCAAGGACACTTATCCCTTCAAAGCCAACCCCAGGGCACCCCGAGAGCCCTCCATGTGGGCTCATGGGGTCTCAGTGTGTGTGTCCTTCAGGCTGCCCGCCCACAGCTGAGGCGCTGCTCTACGGCATCCTGCAGCTGCAGCGGAAAATCAAGCGTGAGCAGAAGCTGAAGATCTGGTACCGCAGGTAGAGCCGCCAGGCCGAGCACCACAGCTCCGGAACCCCAGTGTGAATAAACCCACCCTAGTCCTGTGTGTGCTCTGTGTGGACTGTGGCCCAGTGGGAAGGCATCACACTGGGCATGTCCTGTGCCCTCTGTACAGACTGCGGACCCTGAGGGACTGCCATAGGGGAGCAGGAAACTGGTGGCCCCTCGGTCTCAGTGGCTTGTCCGCTCACATCTAAACCTTGGGGCTCAGTCTGCGACTTCTGCCCACTGTGCAGTCACGGCCGCTTCTGAGCAGTAGAAGACATCCCTGGCCTGCCGTCTGCCCTGGGAGGAGGAGACTCGGCTAGATGCCCCCTGTATGAGCATGAGCCTAGGGTCTGTTTTCATGGCTCAGCCTCTGCAATGCAGATCTTCACTCTGTGCCCAGCTCGGTATGTGCCCACTGTGCGACAGCAGTGGCTCTGGGATCTGGCATTTCTCTCTTTAAAAAGAAAGATTCATTTATTATGTATACACTGGTCCTCCAGCCTGGACACCTCCATGCCAGGAGAGGGTACCAGGTCTCATTACAGATGGCTGCGCGTTACCATGTGGTTGCTGGGAATTGAACTCAGGACCTCAGGAAGAGCAGCCAGAGCTCTTAACCTCTGAGCCATCTCTCCAGCCCCAGGATCTGGCATTTCTAGCTGATGGGCTGGGGTGATACCTCTTGGCAACCCAGGACATGGAAGGGGCAGGTGCCTGCCCATCCCAAGGGGAGTTTTTTTTTAATTTATTTATTATGTATACAGTGTTCTGCCTGCACATTAGAAGAGGGCACCAGACCTCATTACAGATGGTTGTGAGCCACCATGTGGTTGCTGGGAATTGAACTCAGGACCTTTGGAAGAGCAGCCAGTGCTCTTAACCTCTAAGCCATCTCTCCAGCCCCCAAGGGGAGTTTTTTGTGTTTTGAGATAGGGTCCCTTTGTGTAGCCCTGGTTGTCCTAGAACTCACTTTATGGACCAGACTGACCTCGAATTCAAGAGATCCGTCTGCCTCTACCTTCCAAGGACTGGCGTTAAAGGTCACCACACCATGCCCTACTCCCAAGTTTTTAAGACAAGACTCTGTTAAGGTTGGGACTCTCCAGGCAGAGGGACAGCTTGCTCCCTGCTGTAAATGCTGAACCTGGCCTTAGTGCTGGGGAAGGGGTTGCGGGGAGGATTTCTTGTGATAAGGGCAGGGTGTGAGCAGAGGGGTCTCTAGGAGCTGGGTATAGGCTACAGGCTGAGGCATTCAATGTCAGACCAGGCAGGGGCTGCAGTGTGGACCTGGTTCGTACATTTGATACCAGAGATTTGCAGAGTAGGGTGTCCCGGCTTGGTGTGGGCTGGGCTTCCTGTTGAAAATGGACAATGGTTAATTGGTCACGTCTGGGCAGGGCAGGGGGCAGCAGTGATGGACAGCTGCATGTCCTGCACCAGGTGTGCCCTCCCCCAGCTCACTGTTGAGCCACCAGTCCTTTTGTTAGAATTTATTTATCCCTGAGCTCTGGAAAGGAGGCTGGGCCAGCAGGTGTCACAGCTGCAGTCAGCCAGGGCACTGCAGAGGATGTGCACCCATTCCAGCCTGGGCCAGTCGCTCAGTGCTTGGTGACCAGGGGAGTGATCATCTCAGGGAAGGCGTAGTAACGGCAGTCTGCTGGCGGCACCAGTGCCATCACCTCTGTGCGAATGTTCTCTCTCCGGAAGCCCGCCTCTTGCAGCGCAGGCACCTGTGTTTCCTGTAGGGAAGGGGCTCAGGTCATCCCCAGAGTGCGTGGGACAGGACGTGGGGGTGGGTGTGACGTAACTTTGGATTCTAGTCCCTGATGAGCATCATTGCACAGACCCACTGCCAGCCTCCAACAAGAGAAGAGACTCCTGGTCCTGTTGGCCCTGGTACAGCCTGCAGGTTCAGGAGAGCATCAATCTCTAAGATAAGCGTGGCCACACAAGTAGAGGGCAGTGGGTAGGGCTGCACCGGCACTGGGGATCCACGGGAAGCTTAAACTAGTGAGGGCTTTCCTCATTTCACAATGGAAAATCGCAGTGCTGCCTGACCCACTGAAGACCTCTGGCCTCTGAGGCTGGAAGAGGTCAACCACAGTCACTTCCAAGGTCACTGCTCCAGGCTTCGGGGCTATCAGGTAGTCGCACCTCAAACATGGTGGTGATGTCCGTGTACTTGGACTTCATGAGTTCCCCCCAGGATGTGAGGTTGCAGTAGGTGAGGATGCCTCCAGGCTTCAGCAAGCGGAAAGCATGGTTCTGCAAATAGAGGCCAGTGGACGGGGTAGGAACTATGGGAAGAGAGGTGTCCCTTGCCCTGCCCACCACTCCTGGCCCCATAGCCCAACCTTTATGAAGTTGAACTGGTGAGTGTGCCAGGTCTCCTCAGACAGTGGGTATGTGTCATATAAGATCCCTGCAGAGAGAACACAGGCCTGGCAGCCTCGCCCACCTCGTCTGACCCGGCCCACAGCTGCCCATTTCTGTCCTCTCTGTAGTCTGTCCCCAGTGCAGAGGACCTCTCCTTACACCACGTGTGTCCTGGGACTCCAGACTCGGGTCCTCATTCTCGACAGCAAGCCCCACCAATCTAATTATGGTGCAATAGCTGCCAAGAAGGGTCTGGGGTCAGCATTTTCCCTGGAGCTTCACCCTTTGCTGGGCTCACAGCTTTCTCACCATCAAAGTGGCCATCCGGCAGTGTAGGCGCCACCTCCTCCCATAGGCCTTTCAAGGGAACAACCTTGGAAAGAAAAGGGACAAGAAAGAAGATTGGGGGTCAAATGGCTCCCCAGGACCACCTAGCCCCGGGGTACTCCCAGTTTGCCACCCCAGTGGTACCTTGTGTGGCTGTTGCAGGGCCCAGGCTTGTAGGCGCTGGAAGACCCCATCATTGCACTCAATAATCCAGTGTTCTTCTATGGGGGCCTGTTGCACCCTGGAGGCCGCAATGGCCATACCAAAGCCCACTTCCAGGACACGACCCCCTGGGAGTACAAAACACAGGAAGGCTGCCTTGGCTGGGGGAGGGAGACATGGGAGTGGGGCCCAGCTGCCAGTCACATGCCTCAAGGACAACCAGCCAGCAGGACTATGTGGGTGGACAGAACAAATTAACACAATGGTGAGGGCCCTGGACAGCTGCCAATCAGAGTGGCTGGCCTGGGAGGCTACAGGACAAGCACAGCTCTTGTCTTGGACCTGGTCCCAGGGATCCCTGAACTCTGAGCCCCTGCCCACACTGCTGTTTGTGCTATGGCCCTTATCTGTGGGGTTAGCAAGAACAGACCTGGAGGCCTGACACCTGCAGCCCCCTTAACCCGTGTTTCATTCATCACCTGACACTAGGTCCCCATCTGCCCGGGGTGAACTTGAGGCTCATTGCCCAGCAGTTCCGGACCACAGGTCCAAGACAGCTGCCTCTCTGCTCAGTTTTCCCAAGCTATTCTTAGCCACAGTCCAGGGAGACTCCCGATCAGCCCCACGCCCCTCCACTCAGTCCCTCAGTTCCACTCAGGGCTGTGATCGGAAGACCCACCCTCCAAGCCAGCCCCGGGGAGTAGAAGTCTCTTCCCTCTGCAGAGAGGAAGTTAACAGTTGGAGGCAGGCGCCTCTTATGTGCGTCCACATTTGGCAACACCCTCCCTTCCCGGCCAAGGTGGTCCCGGGGCAGGCCCAGGTAAGGAAACTGAGGCACGAGCACGCATGGGAACTCCCGCACGCCTGAGCTGCAACCTCAGTTTCCTCGAACAGGGTACCTCTGGAGGCGGCTGTCGCCGCTAGCGCATGCATGTAGGGGGTCTCCCAACGCTCCATCACCGGCTTGCCCAGGATCTGCAGGTGCGTGTCGGACGCATCATAGGCCGCGGGAGCCGCTCGCCACGCGGGGCCGCAGTCCTCGCCGGGCGCGAAGAGCGGGCTGGCAGCGGAGGAGCTCATGGTGAGGTTCTGCACACCAGGCTGAGAGGACAAGGCGGTGGAGCGGCAGGGCTGCAGGAGGCGGGGTGGGGCGGTGCCTGTGAGTCCAGAAGGAGTTCAGTCAAGTCCTGGGACGGGGGCGGGTCCTGAGGCCCTGAGGGTGTCTCGCCAAATGAAGGAGCACGCTGGCGGGGCGAGGCCTACTGGCTAGGGCTGAGCCTGGGGAAGGAGCCCGGCCCAGGGTTGGGGTGGGTGGAGCCATCAGAAGGGGTGAGGCCTTGCTCTGGGAGGTTGTCCCTCCTACTGCCGGTCTGGACCGGGTAGTCCGAACCTGAGGACGAGATGGAACACGCAGGCTCTGCTTTGCGGGGGGGCGGGGGGGCGGGGGGGCGGGGGGGCGGGGGCTGCTGGCTGGAAGAGTAAAGTTCTGTTAGGGGCGGATCTATGGGCTGGGGATGATCTTGCAGTGGTGGACAGGGAATGAGCCCAACCTTTTGCTATGGATGGGGCCTGTGGGCTGGGACAGAATCCAGTCTTCTGTAAGGAATGCAGGCAGGAGCCATACAGGATGGAGCCAGTGCTAGGGCAGAGTCCAGCCTTTTGCTAGGGGCGGGACCAGACCGATGGGGTGGGGTCACCCTTTTGCTAAGTATGAGGGACAGAGCTAAGAAGCGGGTCCAGCGGGCTGAGGCAGTGGTATCCAGCCTTTTGCTACGGATGGGAAAAGAGACATGGGGTAGGTGTTTATGGGATAGGATGAAATGTAGTCTGCTAGTGGCCTGCTTCCACGGGTGGGGTGGGGCCTAGCCTGCTTGGGGCTAGGTAGAACTGTCTGGGCCTACTTTCGGCCGAGGGCTGGGGTTGGAAGCAGGGAGTCTGGCTACTAGGGCTTTTGTCTTGGGGGCTTGGGGGGGGCGGGGTTGGGTGGAGTTCAGTCTTTTGCAAAGTACAGGGCACTGTGATGGGGCGGGGCCTACGGCTCTGGGCGGGGCTTAGTTGTCTTGCCATGAAGTTGGAGACATGAGGGCCGAGGCTTACTTGCTGGGTACAGGCCAGTGCCGTGGAGGGTGTGATATGCCATTAGGTGCACGCCGAGGCTTCTGCAAGAGTGGGCCAACATCCATGGACCCATGGACATTTTGAGCAGGACCTGATTCTGCATTTGCCTAACTGGCTCACGCGGATGCTGTTTACTGTCCAGAGGCCTGTCTGGAGAAGCTGCCAAACTTGCTGATCCCAACATGTCCTCCTAGCTGCTCCTCCATGTTAATTTTTTATTTGTATTTATTTGTTTATTTAGAGATAGGAACTCACGATATAGCCCTGGCTGGCCTGAAGCTTGCTATGTAGACCAGGCTGGCCTCGAACTCACAGAGTTCTGCCTGACTCTTGGTCTGATAAGGTCTAGACATGCATTGGCCTCTCACTGCCCCTCTAATCTGCATTTGCTGCTTACAGGCTCCCTTTTACCCCTAGATCCCTTGGTCTGATCGGGGGTAGCTACATGATGACTTTTCTGAGCAATGCTGGAAGAATGTACAGAATAGTAAAACTATTAACTTTCAGAATGTGTCCGTGGTGTCTGCTGATGCCCTCATTGTACAGACAGGAAAGCTGCTGAGTGGAGATCAGAGCTCCAAGTTAGAAAACCTTGGGAGAGTGGAGATCAGGGCTCCAGGTTAGAATCCCAACAGTCTCAAAAAAAAAAAAGAAAAGAAAAGAAAAGAAAAGAAACCCTGATGATCTGGCCTCTACTTTGTTTTGGGGTTTTGGAGGTTTTGTTTTTGATTTTTGATTTTTTTTTTAATGTGTGCAGGTATTGTGTCTGCATGCCACCGCTGTGCAGTATGTAGGTGTGGGGTCTGTTATTCTGTGCATCCTCTGTGTGCCGTGCCCAGGGAGGTCTGAAAAGGGCACCACACCCCCTGAAGCTCAGTTACTGGCAGTTGGAAGGCCCCAAATGGGTGCTTGGGATCAAACTCTGCCCTCTGGGAGAGCAGCCAGTGCTCTGAGAGGAGAAGAGATGATCTCGCCAGCCCCTGCCTTTTGTTTTTTTAAACAGGTTCTCCTGTGCCTCAGGAGGGCCTTGAGCTCCCACACAGCCAAGCATGGCCAAGGCTGTCCTACCTCCCCAGAGCCAGGATCACCAGTGTGTCCTGCCGTGCCGGTATCTGCAGTGCTCACTCAGAGTCTGGGCTTTGTGCTGCTGGCCAGCAGAGTGCTCTCCCCCACTGCACTGCAGCTCCAGCCCCACACCGGCCTCCACACTCCACTACTGTGAGTGGTCCTTCTGATGACCTCGTGTGGTCTAATTAAAACACGACATGGGAAGCTTTGTAGTGCCAGCACTCCAGACTCTTAGGCTGTGAGCTCCAGTTCAACCAGAGCTACACGGGGAGACTCTGTCTCCAAACAAAAACTTTGGCCTGGTGCGCCTTTAATGATGGGAGACAGAGGCAGGTGGATCTCTGTGAGTTTGAGACCAACCTGGGAGTTCCATCTTTTGCTTCAGTCAGTTTATGGTGTGAGCTGCTGCACCCAGCTCTGGAAATGAATTGTTGTTTGTTTGGTTTGTTTTGTTTATTGATACAGGACCTCACAATGCAGACCAGATCACCCTCAGATCAGGCTGGCCTCGAACTTACAGAGATCTGCCTACTTTCCTACCTACCTTGCTGGGAAGACCCGTGATTCTGGGGATGGAGCCCAGGGCTTAGTGACTACTAGAAGAACTCTCTTCCTGCTGAGCCCTAGCCCCAGTATCTAGTCTCTAAACAATGTATTAGTTTAAAGGGCTCACGCCTGGTCCTTCTAGCCACATCCTGTGCCTTGTGTCCCCCCCAGTCTCCTGTGCTATTCATTCACCCAATCCTCACAGGATGACAATACTCTCTTTTGGACCCAAGGCATCACTCAGCATATGAAAGTGCTTGCCTTTAGGCCTCACAACCCGAGTTCCATCTCTTGCATGTTTTCCTCTGACCTCTACATGTAGGGTCATGGCATGCTTTGAAAAGTCGTGTTTTTTTGTTTTTGGGGGCTTGTTTCATTTTGTTTTTTGAGATTGGGTCGCAGTTTGCAGCTCTGGCCGCCCTGGAGCTGCTGATCAGTGTTGGGGTGACCCGACACCTAGATACCATTCTATTTGTTTGTTTCAAGACAGGATTTCTCTGTGTAGCCCTGGCCATCCTGGAACTCAGAGATCTGCCTGCCTCTGCCTCCCAAGTGCTGAGATTATTAAAGGTGTAATCACCATGCTGTGCTAGCTTCAAATGTTTTAATGTCGGCCTGTGAGTATTTGGGGGCACCTTCATGCACAGGGATAGCTGGCACGGGGGCAGGATAACAAGACAATCTGTTCATGTGGAACTGTGAAGAGTCTATAAGAATATATAGGCGGGGCAGTCATGGTAACATGTCTTTGGTCTCAGCACTCAGAGGCAGGGGCAGGTAGATCTTTGTGAGTTCCAAACTAGCCAGACCTACTTAGTTAAACCTTTTCTTTAAAAAAAAAAAAAAGCCAGGTGTATTGGCACATCCCTTTAATCCCAGCACTAGGGTGGTAGAGACAGGCAGATCTCTGAGTTCAGAATAAGTTGGTCTACAGATCAAGTTCCAGAAAAACCCTGTCTTGCCAAGGGTGGGGGCAGGCAATCTATGGATTGTTAAGAACAGTGACTCAGAGCTCCAACCCCACCTTGTATTAGGGTCCTGCTTCCCCTGCATTTTGCATCCCCCACACAGAGTCAGGCCCTCCTCAAAATTGTTATTACTCTGTTTTGTAATCCAAGAGAAGCTGCCACCTGGGGCCACTCTTTCGTGCCTGGGGTATTTTCCATCTGGGTACTTACAAATTACCATCATCTGGCTTCACAAACAGCACTGTGGGCCATGTGAGGCATTTATTTTTTGATTTTGTTGTTGTTTGAGAATGTTTCATGTAGATCAGGCTGGCCTCAAGCTCACTATGTAGCTGAGAATAACCTTGAATTCCATCTTGCAGACTTGCATTGTCGTGCCTGGTTTATACAGTGCTGGGGATAGAACCCAGGCCTTGGTCAGTCTGAACAGGTGCTCTACAACCTGAACCACCACCACCTCCTTTTGTTTATTTGCTTATTTATTGTATTGTTGTTGTTATTATCATATACATTTTTGAGACAGGGTCTTACTTTGTAAGGCTGGATGCCTTTTCTTCTCATTATAGTCTTTTTGAGGTGGGTATTATTATTACTAGTATTATTATTTACCTTTTTGACATAGGGTCTCACTTTGTAGTAGCTGGACTAGAACTCACTTTGAGTAGAGATAGACTATCCTAATGAGAAGATAACCAACAGACAATAGACAATAGTGAAAGAGTTTGTCTGCCCATGTTAGTGGTACTGGGGGACACTGATATTTTTTCATAGCCAGTGAACTTGGTTAACTTTTACTTTGACCCAATCGGGCCTTAACTGAATGACCTTGGACAGGTGAGTCAGCCTCTGTCACCCTCTGTGTCGTCTTCTGGGAAAAGGGAACACCGGAAAGTGACACATATCTTAACGTGAACGTGCAGCCTGTGTTCTACATCGAGCCCTGAGGGGCGGACACAGACTTTATTTCTCGCAGGCTCCCACGCAAGACCGAGTTTCGCGAGTGGAGAAAAGGGAACCTGCAATTGCGCCTGCCCGCGCCATGCACGCCCCGGCGCGACCGGCACGTGCACCCGCACGCACGCACGTGGCTGGCGCCCTCCGCGCGCCTTCTGAAAGCCAGAGACCGCGGAGGACTACATTTCCCAGAAGGCTTAGAGTCGGGGGCGGAAGCGCGTGGCTCGGCTGTACCTGTGGCGCCGGCGCAGAGCCCTGTATTCTTCCTTCTCAAGCAGGCACGCACGCGCAGCGCGCCCCTGGCTCCGCCCCAGGAGGCCCCGTGCGGGAGCGCGCCCGGGCGTGCGCAGGGCGGCGGCGCGGCGGCGCGGGGACGCGCGGCGACCGTTGGCGCGGAGGGAGGAGGTTCAGCGCCGCCGCCGTTGCGCAGATCCGGGCCGCGGCCGCGGGGAGGGACGAGCGGTGACCTTCCGGAGGAGCGGGGCGCAGCGGGCCGGGACGGGGCGCCATGAACAGCGCGGGCGCCGACGAGATCGGGTGAGGACACGGGGCCGGGCCAGCCTGGGAACGAGGGAGGCCGGAGAGCCGGGGCGGTCGGGCCGGCCGGGCCAGGACTTAAGGGGAGAGCCGGGGTGCCGGGGGGCGCCCCAAAGGCACCCCAGGGATAACTGAAGGGACCCAAGGTGACAACTCACGCGTCAGAAGAACCGTAAATAATAGTGGACGGGTTAGGGGGACCCATAGCATAACTCACCGTACTCAGAGACCCCGAAATAATAATCAGTGTATTGAGGAGCCCTAAGAGGAGCCCTGGAGTCAGAAAAGCATTATAGAATAATTAAGGATGCTAAGAGACCCCCACAGGAGATCCAAGGTGCCAGGGAGACTCCAAAGGTGGACCAGGGTCCTTGGGAACCCAAACATTAAATTCGTGAAGCTGAGGGACCTCCAAAGAGCATATTATAGATCAATGAAACACCGTAGGATAGCTCTGGGGAGTGGGGAATTCTAAAAGATAGATCACAGGTCACGGAGACCCTGTAAAATATATTAAGGATGCTGAGAGACTCCAAAGGATAGATAAGGGGTCAGAGATTTCCCCCCCCCCCCATAAATTAGGTTATGGGTGCTGAGGGGTCCCAAAGTATAGATTATAAGTCAGGGAGATCCCATGGGATAACTAAAGGATACAATAGGGTGCTGGGGATACCTATATAGAACTACAGGGAGGAGGAGAATCATAAAGAATAGGTCAGGATGTTAGGGGGCTTCCTAAGTGAAGCTCTTACGGTCAAGAAGTCTCCAGTGATAATTTTGGAGGTTGTGGGAACCTCCAAATGAGAGTTCTGATATTAGGGAGGCCATCAAATGATAGTTCATTGAACTGATAGACACCAAAGGCTAGGTCAGGTGTTGGAGGGACCTAAGTGGATCATGGGTGTCAGGTAGATCCCCCCCCTCAAGTTCAGGGGGCTGGGGAGCACCAAAGAATAGATTGGGGGTCAGGATGCTGAGGGACCCTACAAAGGAATTAGGGCTCAAGAAGGTCAAGTGAATGGGTGCCAGGAGGCTCCTGTAGAAAAATTTAGGGGACTAAGGGACCCTTCCAAAGGATAGATTGGAGGCAGGGGTCCCCATAAGTTGAGCTATGGAGTTAGATACCAAAGGATAGAAAGGTGCTGAGGGAACCCCAAAAAGGATCCTTGGTGCTATGGGAACCACAAGCCATAATTGCAGTTACGGGGAGATTGCACAGGTTAGCTAAGGAGACTAGGGAGACCGCCAGCAGTAACCACAGGAGAGCCCAGGGGATAGCTAAAGAACTGCGGAGACCTGAAAGGCTTATTCAGGGTGCTGAGAGGCTCTAAAAGATAGCTGGCCAAACTAGGGGATACCAAAATGGACACCCCAAGTCAGGGAGGCACAGAAGGATAGGTAAAGCCACAAAAGGGAAACTGGGGAGGTAAGTGACTCCAAAGGATAGCCCACGGGGGTCTGTGGTACCCTAAAGGGATTCTCCAGTGGGTTAGGGAACTCATAAGAGGGAGACTCTAAACAATGGTTCTGGGGGGTCTGGGAACTCTGAAAGAGAAACTCAAAAGCAAGGAAGACCTCCTCACCCCTGAAACAGCTCAGAAGGCTAGGATACCCAGAACAAGAACTCGGGGTACTAGGGGAGTATGAAGGGAGCTTGAGTCCTGGAAGCCTTAAATTAAATAGTAGCCTGAATGTATGGGGAATCTCACATAGGAGCTTGGGGTCAGGGAAACCCCAAAGAGTAGCTCATAATACACAGGGCTCGATGCAGAGTGCTAGGAGACCCAGAAATAAGACTGAAGGATTAGGGGACCACCAGAGGGAAGCTTTTAGAGCTGTAGAGAACCTGATGTGGGACTCGGGGAGGTCACAGAGGAGTTCAAGGACTAGGGAACCCCAGGTAGGGGCTTTGGTGGACTCTGATATCAGAGTTTGAGGGTTCTAAACAAACGTTGAATTCTAAAGGAACCTGGCCCAGGAGCCTGAGGTCCTTTGGGATCCTGTTTGGTACATCTTGGGTCTCACCAGTAGGCCTTATATGCGCTCCCTGACTGCTTTGTCAGTTTTCTGGCCCAAGGGTCTCTGAGTGGCATCCTGAAGCTCCCCCTACAGGCTCAGGAACTTGGCGGGTTGATGCACATGGTCAGGCATGGTGTGGGTTCATTTTCCTACATGCATAGCTTATGCCACCTGGGTTGCGAGACAGTCTCCCACATTGTACTTTGAGGTGCTCTGGTTCCTCTCAGCCTTCCCTGCGTCATGGTTCCTTCGTGGATTTCTCTGCCTCTGTAGGAAGAGTCTGGCTGTTCTCGGGTAGACTTCCTGGGGAGGTGGTGAGCTGCCTAATGCCCTTGGTGTTGAGTGTGCTTGGCACAGAAGACTTAGGTATAGCCCCTTCTGTGGCTCTTTCCCGGGATCAGAGCTGAAGGAAGGGGCTGCTACACTTGGGCCCCAGTGCAGCATGAGCTGGAGCACTGTGCTGGTGCCTGTGTAGGTTTGCGGCATCCCTGCTCATAGCTTGGACTCTGAAGGGCCTCTGTGGGCCTGGAGGCCATCATCTGCAGGCCTTCCCTGGGACAGCATAGACTTCAGGACATTGTGATGTACTAGACCCTGCTGCGCCACTGCAGCCTTGCACAGACTCACTGGGCAGTAGGGTTATGTGTTTAGACTGGATGAGCCCGGGACTCTGTGGGCCCCCAGGAAGCTACCCAGAGGGCCAGTTTGTGCTTGGTTTTGGTTCTCAGACAGGGTCTCCTTACTAGCTCTGACTGTCCTCAAGTGCACTATTATAGTCCAGGCTGGCTTTGAACCTAAAGAGTTGGACCTGCCTCTGCCTCCTGAGTGCTGGGGGCGGGGTAAAGCCCTGCCACACCCAGCCTTTGTTTATAAGTTTTAAACTTTTGTTTGGATGCTGGGGACCTACCCTAGGGCTTGGATCTGTGAAGAGCCAGATGCTAAAGTTGCAAGTCAGGGTCTCCCAGTGTAGCAGTTGGTTTCTGAGAAAGCATAGCAGGTGGTCA
Organism: Myodes glareolus; assembly: GCF_982192425.1. NCBI lineage: Eukaryota > Metazoa > Chordata > Mammalia > Rodentia > Cricetidae > Myodes > Myodes glareolus. The sequence continues at coordinate 108,696,897 of NC_142033.1, read as the reverse complement.
TCAGCAGTGGGACACCCAAAGTCCTTGATAGAGCTCCTTTCTGGTAGAGCTATTTTAGATGCATGGTGGTCCTTCTGTGCTTTCCCCTATATACTCTGTCCTGGTTCATTGGCCTGTTCAGCCAATCCATGTAGGTGGGTGGCCGACTGTTGCATTTGGTGGGGCTTCAGCCCTCGTGCATGTGTTTGCTGGGAGCTCTGGGTCCTGGCAGGAGCTCCCATTTTTTCTCAAGGCCACTGCTGGCCAGAACCTGTGATGTAACTGTCCTCTCCCCAGGGGTGGATGGAAGGTAGATAGTGGTTTCTTCTGGAGGTAGCTTCAAGACCACGTCTTGGGAAGCTAGCAAAGGGACTATCCCTGGCGTCACCTCAAAGTTGGGCTTGTCGTGGATTTTTTTTGTTTGTTTTCTGGTCCAGAGCTTTGGCTGGTCTGAAACTTTGTTATGTAGACCAGGCTGGCCAAAGACTCAGAGAAATCCACCTGCCTGTCTTCAGAATTCTGGGATTAAAGGCATGTACCACCATGCCTGTATCTGTCTGTCTGTCTATCTATCTATTTATTTTTGCTTTTTCAAGACAGGGTTTCTCTGGGTAGCCCGGGCTGTTTGTAGAACAAGCTGGCCTCAGACTCACAGAGACCCTCCTGTCTCTTCCTCCTGAGTGAGTGTTATGATCGAAGGCGTGTGGCACCACTCTCAGCCTGTATTTCTTTTCAAGCTGTGTTTGTGTGTGCGTGCACTTTCCAGGTTGTCAGGCATGGTGGCAAGTGCCTTGCTGAGACATCTGATTGGCCCAGAGGGTTGGAATCTCTGAAGGGAGTGTGGACATGGGTCCTGAGTCTGGTTTCTGTATTTCTGTGTTAAGTGCAGGAGGTTGGCCTGCTTGCTAGAGCTATCACAGGTGGTCTAGTGCAGTCTGTTCCCTGAGTGTCAGGCCCATGCCCATGTTAAGGCAGAAGCTCCTACAGTCCCCTGGGGTGGCCCAGGTCACTCTGCTCTTCAGCTCCCACAGTGACAGACCTATGGAGAAAAATCCCTCTGGTAGCTTCAGCATCACGGGAAGAGTGAGAGGCAGGCACACTGGTCATGCTGGAGACAAGGTCTTCACAGGAAGACTTGGGTCTGTGTGTGGCCTGGAGGAGGGGTCTGGCAGAAGGTGGAATGCAGTGTCAGGGCCTGTAAGAGGAAGGGCCCAGCTCATTATTCATGTTGTGGTTGTGTCCCATCTTAAGGCCCCCACTGTGCAGTGTCCCTGCCCTGGGGAAGGAGCTGCCTGGCCCTGAACCCTGGAGGACACCCTCAGACCTCAGCCAGCAACTGCTGTAGGCTAACTGTGGTTGCTCCTTCTGGGACAATTCATTGGAGGGGGTACACTTGCATCGGTCTTGGAGTACTCAGCGAAGATAAATATCTCCTCAGCCTTGGCGCTGTTTCTTGTGGTGGTTTTGGAGGGGGGGGTCCTGTGCCTGCATGGTGCCTGCATGGTCCAAGGTTCTTTAGGTTCGGAAGAGACTGGTGTGAGGGCGGCAGCTGGGGTAACTCTGTTGTCACTTCATTTGCAGGCCTTTGCTCCCTGGCCCCAGGCTGCAGGTATTGTGTTGTGGGTTCCTGCTGTGAGCCTGACTGTGTTTGAGCGATCCTTCTCTCTTCAGAGAGAGTCTCAGGATCACCTGCTTGAGTGGCTGTGGGGAAGGAAGGGATGGGATAGGATGAGCAGACACATGGGATGGGAGGTCGTGCACGGGTGTGTGGGTGTCTGTAACACTGCTATTTCTTTCCAGGGGCTGCCATTGTAGGGGTTGGGGTTTAGGCCATGAGGCAAGTGCATGTGCACTGAGGGCCATCTGGGAGGGTAGGACCACTAGTAGATGTTGTTAGATGAGGCCCCTAGTCACATTCTCATGCCACTCCTGCCAGTGGGGGTCACATGTCCTTGTAGGTGAGCTGGGGAACCAGCCTGAGAAGGCGCAGCAGGGGCACTGCCTGACCATGCGCTGCCAGAAACCTCTAAGGGAAGTAAGTGATGGCTGCAGAATGTGGGGTGCAGGATGCCAACCATGGCAGGATGCCCATAAGTGACAAGTCCACCAGCTCCCCCTGGAGGCACCTTGATCGGTGCTGTCACCCATAGCCTGCCTGGCAGAGTTGTGTGTGGCCTTTGCTGGCCCTTAATCTGCAGTTTGACTTCACCTTCCCTCTACAGCCAGCCTGGGTCTTAGTGGCTGCCTCCCAGGGCTCCGGGGGCTGGCCAGCGGGCCCTCCCAAGGTTCTGGCTTTCCTTCCTTTCTTTCGCTTACTTGATTGAATACTTGCCCTCCATGCCAGGCATAGCGATTGGGTTCAGCCACAAAGGAAGTGAAACCTGCATCCTTGATCCTTCCAGAACCTTTGTGAGTATGGGCCTGTCTCACCTGATGGGCTTTTCTGAGCAAGACATAAAGCACAGGCCAGGAGCCCTGCTTTCCTCAGATATAGCCACACCAGCAGCGGCCCCTCTGGACACCTGCAGCCTGTGGCACTGCAGGGTGTGGATGTGCCCTGCTGCCTGAAGACGAGACAAGAGGGCACCTTACTCCCCACTCCTAGGTGCTATCTACATTTCAGCTATGCTGCTGACATAGCTGGTTTTTCCTTTCTCCGTCTCTTTTTTTCTCTTTTTAAACTTGTCTGCCTTTAATCCCAGCACTTAGGAGGCAGAGGCAGGAGAATCTACAGAGCGAGTTCCAGGACAGCCAGGGCTACACAGAGAGAAACCCTGTCTCCAAAAACAAAACAAACGAACAAACGAATGAACAAAATCTTATTTGGCCTCCAGCTTCTGATTCTTCTGCCACAGCCTCCTGTGCTGGACTTCCATGCCTGTGCTACCACACTTGGCACTCTCCCAGTACTGCAAGGGGGTGCTGGACCCACCTGACCGGTTCCTCTTCCTGGCCCAGTGGCCTCCTGCTTTGTTAGGAAGGCCTGCTGGCAGCCGCTGCTGAGCTTGCTCTGTTTTGGTTTCAGTGGGTATACCTTGCCCTTCCCAGGCTGTGGCCTGAGGAGACACGTGGTTTTATGTTAATGAGACTGGGCCCTGAGCCACCTGCATGATTGCCCAGCCTGGATCCCTTGCAGAGATTTGGTCCTAGAAGGGCAGTGGGCTAGTAGCCTTGCCGCCCTCTTCCACACTGTGAAGTGAGGCCCTGTGTGGTTACTCATCCTTTGCCACGGCTAGTGCCTCTATTATGGGACTTGGCTGTGAACGGTGCTTGGGCCACTTGAGGCTCTCATGTCTCTGGTTTCTAGCCTGGCTGTGGCATTTCCTGCAAGGTGAGCAGAGTTTTTGTTTGTTTGGTTTTTCGAGACAGGGTTTCTCTGTATAACAGCCCTGGCTGTCCTGGAACTCACTCTGTAGACCAGGCTGTATTCCAACTCAGAGATTTGCCTGCCTCTGCCTTGTTTGCTGGGATTAATGGTGTGCGCCACCACCACCTGGCTGAGCAGATTTCTTATGTTTTGGAATGATGGTGGTGCTGGCTCTGTGGTCCCTTCTTGCTTAGGGACTTGCCCCAGGTGTCCTGTCTAGGGTCAGTAAGCAGAGCTACGGGGGCAGACTCTCCTGACTTCTGGACTGGGGAGGGATTGAATGGCTCCTGAGCTCCTAAGTGTCTCAGGTGACACGGTGAGTGCTCTCTGCTGGGGCCATGGGCCATCTGATACAGCTGCTGCTGCTTCGCTCTGAGTGCAGCTGGCATTGGAAACTGGGCCATACAGATGGGGCCACTGCTGAGACTTTGTTACCAACTGTTGTCCATGGCTTCACTGGGCCATGTCCTAGCATCAGTCTTTCTCTAGCTGACTGTTTGTCTTTTGGGCTTATGCTGCAGCTTCTCTCCGGATGTGTCTGCAGAAGCTGCCTGTGGGCGCAGTGGCTCCTTTCCTGGTAGACCGACTCTGGCAGGGCCATTTCTGTGGCAGCAAGGTTATTTCTTGTGTCTGCCATAGTATGGGTGCCAGAAGTCCTCTGCTGAGCTCTGGGACCCACAGGGTGACTGAGCACATCCCTCTGCCTGTGGGCCTGGTGTGGGTAGGACACCCTGAAGGGATCAGCTGACCTGAGCCTCCTCTCCCTGCAGGAAGCTCTTCGTGGGTGGCCTGGACTGGAGCACCACTCAAGGTAGGAGCTGCGGCATCCCAACCACGGACAGTCCTGGCCCTGGTGTCTGTCCCTCAGCAGAGCTTGCTCTACAGTCAGCATGCCTAGGTGGGAGTGCTCTGCTTCTCCAGCCCTGCCCTCTCATGCCCTGCAGTTAGTCCACACCCTTCTAGCACAAGGCAGGATGGCCTGGCATCTTAGTCTGTGCTGTCTTCTTGTACCCTGTGCCCTCTCCCCCAGTAGTTAGTTGCCAAGCAGCTTGGGTGAGACTGGTGCACTCCAAAGGCATGTTTGTGTGTACACATGTGTATGGGTGTATACACACTTGTGTGCATTTTATGTTCATATGTGCTGAGTCTATGCCTGAGCTAGAGACATGTGTGCTTTTGTTCCCGCCTCTGAGCAGAGACTCTGCGCAGCTACTTTTCCCAGTATGGCGAGGTTGTGGATTGTGTCATCATGAAAGATAAAACCACCAACCAATCTCGAGGCTTCGGGTTTGTCAAGTTTAAAGACCCCAATTGTGTGGGGACAGTGCTGGCCAGCAGACCACACACCCTGGACGGCCGGAATGTGAGTGACTTCATGGGTTCTCCCCATCTTTGCCCTCATGTCTGAAGTAGTTGACTGTAGGGTTCAGGCTACTGAAGATTGTGTGTATTAGCAGCCTTGAGGCGACAAGCCCTGGGGTGTGGTGGGTACTTGCAGTAGTGGCCAATGCAATACCCTTTGCAGAAGAATTGACTTCTTGCTCACCTCTCTGGCTTAACATTTCCTACAGATTGACCCGAAGCCATGCACACCTCGGGGGATGCAGCCAGAGCGAACGCGGCCCAAGGAGGGCTGGGTAAGGCTGGGTTGGGCTGGGTGGTTCGGTTCTACTAGAGGATGGTGAGTGGCCACCACCCTCCGCTCTGCCCCCTGACACAAGGGGAATGGGCTTCCAGGGGATGTTGAAGCTTGAGAGCCAAGCACCTTCATCTTGGGCTGGGTACAGATTCTCCACTAGTCCCGCCTAGGAGGGTGGGGTGGCTCATGCCCTTAGCAGCAGGAGCCTGCCGCCTGTGCTCACATGGCTGCGCATCTCAGCATTCCCTCCGTGGCAGCAGACTGCCTTCCCTTCCACGTGGGCCTGCTGGACAGGCAGGAGTCTGTGCGTACACTATGAATGGTTCCTGGGGCCTTTGCAAGTGGCTCACTTGTTTGGTAAGATGGTCTCAGCCTCTCGGGTGCTGGGATATAAGGTGTGAGCTGCCATTCCTCGATAACTTTTGAATTTTATTTGTATTTTTTATATGTGAGTATTTTGTTTATATGTGTGTCTGTGCAATGCTACTTACTGTTTGAGTGCCTGGTGTCCAAGGAGACCAGAAGAGGGTGTCAGATTCCCTAGAACTGGAGTTGTGATAGTTGTGAGTTTCCGTGTGGGTGCTCGGGGTCAGACTCAGGTCCTCTGGGAGAGCAACCAGTGCTCCTACCCACTGAGCCATCTCTCCAGTGCTTTCCTATTAAGGCATTCCCTCTGGCAGGTGGCCTTTTGGCCCCAGGTCCAGGAAGTTTATGACTGCTGACAGCTTCACTCCCTCCTTTTGGTTTTTCAAGACAGGGTTTCTCTGTAGCTTTGGAGCCTGTCCTGGAACTAGCTCTGTAGACCAGGCTAGCCTCCTGCCTCTGCCTCTCGAGTGCTGGGATTAAAGGCATGTACCACCACCACCTGGCTTCCTTTTCTTTTAAGAAAGCCATTTTCCACAAAAGTTCTAAGCCTAGCACAGCTCTGTGCTTGCTAGGCTACAGCTTCTCACACAGAGTCCTCAGCAGGGGTCCTGCTGTGGCACCATTGACTGGCTGGCTCTGCCTTTTGAGGTTCTGGAGGTTGCACACTGAGACTTGTCAATGTGACCTAGCACACTGTGCATACGAGCTTCTTACCTGGGTCAGCCCACTGTCATTAGCACAGTGATATGCTTCCCCAAAGTCCAGTATATCATGTAGCCCAGGCTAGCCGGGAACCAGGATCCTCCTGCTTTAGCTTCCGAATGCTAGGCTGACAGGCCTGTGTGGCCATAGCCAGCTCAGTTTAGTCTCTTTAACTCAAAGTGGTTAGGACCAAGGGGACTGTACGGTTCTCACACATGGGACCACGGGGACTGTGTGGTTCTCATGCATGGGACTGTGGTCAGGAGAGGGAGGTGGGCTTATGTCCTCTGGCTGCTCTAAACTTCCCTAAGTCCCTGTGTCTCCAGGTTCTCACTGCCAGCTGGTAGCCCTGAGACTGCCTTTGAGCTTTTTAACTTTGCTCAAATCCCCATCTGCACTGGGAGTGTAGGCCATTGATGGTCACCTTCTCGCATGTGGAAGGCCCCAGGACCGTCTCACGCACTGGAATTCTCTATCTCCACAGTGTAGGCCGTTTTCATCATCTCCCCCCCTTGTTTGTTTTTTGAGACAAAGTCTCTCAACATAGCCCTGGCTGCCCTGGAACTCACTCTGTAGACCAGGCTGGCCTTGAACTCATAGATCCACCTGCCTCTGAGTCCTTGAGTGCTGGGATTAAAGGCCTGTGCCATCACTGCCTGGCTGTTTTTTGAGACAGGATCCTCTGTAGCTCTGGCTGGCCTGGAACTCACAGGGATTCCCCTTGCTTCAGACATTGCAGTGTTTTTTGTTTGGTTGGTTTGGTTTTGTCTTGTGGTTGCTCTTACTGGTTCTAATTTTAATTTTTTAAAAAAATTTATTTATTATGTTTACAATATTCTTGTCTTCATGTATGCCTGCCTACCAGAAGAGGGCACCAGACCTCATTACAGATGGTTGTGAGCCACCATGTGGTTGCTGGGAATTGAACTCAGGACCTTTGGAAGAGCAGGCTGTGCTCTTAACTACTGAGCCATCTCTCCAGCCCCCCTGGTTCTAATTTTTAAATTACACGCATTTGCTGTGTGTCTGTGGCTGTTCTTGCCACAGTGTGTGTGTAGATGTCAGAGGAGCTCGGAGCTGTTTTTCTGCTCTCGGTGTTATTCTCCAAGACAAAGTGTGTGGTGCCAGAGAAATGGTGCTGTGCCCCAGAGCTGTGTGCAGTTCTAGCAGTGCTCTGCTCTAGCTGAACCAGGCACCGTGTGAGCTGGAGTGGGTGGAGGTGGGAATGGGAGGTACACACTTCTTTTTTAAAAAAATATTTATTTACTGTTCTTATGTATGAGTGCTCTATCTGCATGTATGTTTTCTTGCCAGAAGAAGGCATCATATTTCACTATAGATGGTTGTTATCCACCATGTGGGTGATGGGAATTGAACTCAGGTCCTCTGGGAGAGCAGTCTAGTGCTCTTAACCTCTGAGCCATCTCTCAACCCCCCTCCTTCTTTCCTTTTTCCCTTCCTTCCTTTTTTTTTTTTTTTTTTTAAGACACGGTTTCTCTGTAGCTTTGGAGCCTGTCCTAGAATTAGCTCTTATAGATATACACTTTTAATCCTAGTATTATTGGGAAGCAGAGGCAGGTGGACCTCTTGACTTTACAACAATCAGCCTGCTGCTGTACATTCTATGTATTGAGTGTCAGGTAGACCAGGACTGCATGGCGAGACGCTGTCTCCATAATAACAAGCAAAAGTTGTGCAAGGGACAGCGAATGATCTGCATTTGGGGTCCCAGCTGTGGACAGCCCAAGGCAGCAGAATTACCATGAGTTGAAGGCCAGCCTGGGTTACATAGTGAGACCATCTCAAAAAGAACAAGCCAGGTGGTGGTGGTGCACACCTTTAATCCCAGCACTTGGGAGGCAGAAGCAGGTGGATCTTAGTGAGTTTGAGGCCAGCCTGGTCTACAGAGCGAGTTCCAGAACAACTGGGGCTACACAGAGAAGCCCTGTCTTGAAAAACAAAAACAGACAAAAAAACCCTAGAAAACTATGGAAAGGGTTTTGTGGTGGCTAAGCTGTGGGGAGCAGACCACCACAAGTCACTGACCCTCCTCCTCCTCGACAGCAGAAAGGACCCAGGAGCGACAGCAGCAAATCCAACAAGATCTTTGTGGGGGGCATCCCCCACAACTGCGGTGAGACGGAGCTCAGGGAGTACTTCAAGAAGTTCGGAGTGGTGAGCTCTGCGCGCTGCTCTGGCCATTTCTGGGCACCTCCCCTGCCCCCACCCTTCTCCCCGTCGGTGTGGCCTGGGGCAGTGGGGAGCTAGCTGTGGCTAGGAGGCATGCTGCCTGTGGGGGTCAGGCAGCTGACCCTAGTGAGACCAGATTCCCCTGGACACCTGGACTTATGCCCGCATAGGGTTCTGATGTGGAAACCACTGGCCTCCTGGCACTATTCCACTTGGGATCTCCCAGAGAGACTGGAGCTCCTTGTGTGGCCTTTCCTATGGAGCAGGTGGAGCCCTCTGCTCCCTGTGGGTTTTTGAGCTGCTCTGTGGGGCAGATAAGACTGCAGAAGCCTGAACTGCTGGGCATTATACTGAGATGTGATCAGGCATGACAGCAACCTGGTGTCCCTGAGAATGCTTATTACTCTGGGGTGGTGTGTGTCCATCAGGCAGGGCAGGGCACAGCACAGGAAGACTGCCTGGTGTCTCCCAGCCAGGAGGGACCTGGGCTATGCAACCAGGATCACAGCTGCCTCTCATTTGTCTGGTGCCCTGGGACCTCCTGGAACTGGGGCTGAATAGCTCTGTGGTGCCTGCATCATCCACCCTTTGTCCGCAGGTCACCGAGGTAGTCATGATCTATGATGCAGAGAAGCAGCGGCCTCGAGGTAAGGACTGAACCCGTTCATCCTGACCCATGTCCTCCCCTCAGATGGCAAACTATCTCGCCCTAGACAGGCCAGGGTCGGATGCTACACAGCCAGTGCCATTGGGCCACATGCCAGACAGACAGACTCCATGCTTCCCATTCGTATCCCACTTTGTCCCCACCTCCCTGTGGGCTGTTCTGACCACCTCGCATGACATCAGCACATCTTCTGGTTTGTTCAGAACCAGCTCAGAACATGGGCTTCTCAGCCCTCGTTTGTTCTCGCGGCCCCAGTCTGTGACTGAGCACTGCCTGGCTCACCCTAGACTCAGGCCCTCGCTGCCCACTCACTCCATGCTGGCCAGGGAGCAGGCGACACCTCGTTCCCAGCTCTTCTGTTTCTGTGGCTGTTTGTCCCCCACACTTTTGGTTCAGTGTCCATTTTGGGCCATAGTGCTCCACGGTACAGGCCCTTCACCTCACCCAGCCGTCGCTGCCTCTCACTGTCTGTCCCTCGGCTCACACGGTCTCCATTCACGTCTTCCCTCAGCAAAGGCGCCCATGGCGCCACCACTCGGGAGCATAGTTTGCCATTTGAGCCTCCTCCACTCGTCCAGGACGCACTGCTCACTCGTGTGGTTTAGCTGTTAAGTCTTAGTCTTAATTTACGGTAGACATACATGCTTAATGACGTACGTAGTATCATAGAATACGGTACCGTTAAGTAAGCTGTCTCCTCTCTCTGTGATTGTCTGTGATTAACGATGTCTCTCTAGATCTCTCTCCAGGTGCTAAGTTAAGTCACACAGGTACAGGCCCGCCCGCAGTCAGAGGACGGAGCGGCTTTGCTCCCGTGGGGTGTAAACGAAGTTTCAGTGTGTTTGTCCCGCTGCTGCCTCTGACACAGCGTTGTAGACAGCCTGCCCCGGCTTCTCCCCCACGACCCACGGCCTCTTGCACTGTGCCTGGACCCAGCCAGCCCGGTGGCTTCAGACACTCCGCCGTTTGAGAGAATGTCAACTTTTCAAATGTCTTCATCACTATGTTGTGTTCCAAATGCCGCCTCTGACTTTGTGAAGCCTCGGTGTGCGGGACTCTAAAGGCAGCTCCTAGGTGCTCCCGCCCATGGCTGGCGCAGCTGCCACCGCCCTCCTGCCACCCTCACCTGGCCTGGCCAGACCCAGCTAGTGTTGCTGGCCTGTGCTGGAGGGGCAGCAGGAGCTGGGCCAAGAGCTTTGGGGCTGGCATGTGGGCCTGTGTCCCTGGGGGCTTGGAAGTGTCCCAGTGGGTGGCAGATAGCAGTGGTTGGGTCAGCAGGGCCCTGCAGCACCTCTGTCCTTCTTGGCTTTGCTGGCTCCTCCAGAATCTTGGTGGGGCTCAGTGTTCCTCTTCCTTCCTGTTCCGTGTCTGCTGACTTCAGATAGCAGGCCATCTTGTCCCTGCAGATCTCTTGTCCCCAGCACTCTGTCTGCAGTCTCCTTTACTCTCCTCTGTCCTCTGTCCCTGGTCTCATCTCTTCAGCCTCCAGCTCCTATAGACTTCACCCTTGCCGTTCCATCTGGCTTCTCTCGTGCCCTGACACCATCTGTATAGGACAGCAGGAGCCCTAGCCCCATATGCCCTCCTCTCCCATCTGTCTCTCAGCCACCTTTTCCTGTCTCCCATCTCTTTCCTCCCATGTCCACATAGGGCTATTTCCCAGTTTCATCTGATTAGCTGTGGAGTCCCAAGCCTCTCCTTCCCGGCTCCCTGTCGTGCCCAGGTCCCTAGTCACTCATCCTTCTGCCTCTGCTGTGAAGTTCTCTTGGAGCCTTTGGCACTTCTGTCTTGAGTCTCCCTCACCCTTTGTTCCCCGAGGTCTCTGGGCCTGAGCGCTGCAGGAGATGCTAGCGCCAAAGGCCCATGTCCCTCCTGCCCCTAGCCGGGTGACCGCGCTTGCCCAGACCAACCAAACTTCGTTTATACTGCCACTTTCTTGTGTTTGGGAAATGCTAAATTTTTTTTCCTTTGAAATTTTTTTTCTTTTTCTTTTTTTTTCTTTTTTCTTTTTTTCTTTTTTTCCTTTTTTCTTTTTTTTTAAATGACACCATGCCTCTTGCTGTTGCTGCTGACAGCAGAATTTGACCTGCTGGAACCCGTTGTGGCCTGTATCTTTGTGTATTACCTGTATTACCTATATCGTATGTCGTAGAGGAGTAGGACTGTTAGACACAGGACTCCGCGGCTTAGCCAACAGTGTTGGGTAAGCCTGGCGAGGCGCTGTAGGAACTGCACTCGGTACCGCCTAGAACAGCGGGGGCTGCTGTGAGCACTAGCTGCGAAGCCAATTGCAAACCCCGGGGGAGAAGCTGGGTTTCAGAAAAACCAGAGCACACCACATGTCCCCCATTGCCTCCCAGGCACCCCGATTCCTGTGGCCACACTCAGCCCGGAGAAGAGTGAATGTCACCCGTTGTCCCCAGTCCCTGTGGGCCTTGGCCCCCTGCACACAGGTTTTGTCTGAAACCCAGTCCGACCCCGCGGCCGCCCTGATACTGTTCATCATCCTGTTTTGTGTCACACGCCCTGCTACCTTGATTCACTCTTCGTCGTTGGCTAGGTTTTGGATTTATTACTTTCGAGGACGAACAATCAGTGGACCAGGCTGTCAACATGCATTTTCACGACATCATGGGCAAAAAAGTGTGTAGTTGTAGTTTTATTTTACCTTAAGACCAAGCCAAGCCTTAGGCAATGAGGGGTTTCACTGGAAAGTGGGCACTCCCCAGAGGACATCTGTGGGGCACTGCCCCTGGATGGGGGTGGGGTGGGATAGAGGGCGGGGTCCTGGGAGGTGGGCTGTCTTCAGTGAGACCCTAGTGTTGCCTCAGGCTCGGTTTCCATGACCACTCCTTCAGATGTGGCCCAGCCCCTTGTGTAACAGTGACCTTAATGTGATGAGCAGGGACCTCCACAGGCCGAGGTCCGGCTGGCTCCAAACTGAGCGTACTGAAACATCCTGAAGGATTGGTTTTCTATTGGGTCACTTACTGTGAAACTCCGGGACCAGCCACATGCTCTGATAGCACTTAACCACGTGCAGTCAAGTGACCTTTGGTGTTCCATCTTCATACTGTGTTGCTGCCAGAGTGGGCAGGGCGGACCCAGGACCTCCCGAGATCCCAGGCCTAGAATCTCTCTAGCCGCATGCTCAGGGTTCCATCCAGCCCTCCTGAAGGCTACTCTAGCCACCTTAGCATGCATGATCGCCCTGGCCCTATCTCTGAGACTAGATCCACCTGCCACTCCTGTGGCTGCCTGTGCTAGACCCAAGGACAGAGAGACAGGGACATCTCTTGTTCTGGGACCGTGCAGCAGCCCAGGTTGTGGCCTACAGGCTCTGTTCATCCTGGATAAACACTGATGAGATGGGATAGCCCTGTTCTGACACCCCTGCAATCTCAGTTTAAGCCAGCCTGCAGCCTGGAGGGCATAGTGGCTGGCAGCAGTTCGAGGGGCTGTCTGTGTGACTGTGGTCAAAGGTCCCAGGATAGTTGCGGTTTAGAGAAAGATCAGAGAGGACTGTGCAGTGCCACCCTATCCCCAGGTCCCTTCCCTTAAAGACCCCAGCTGACCTTTGACTGGTCGCTGCAGCCCCTGGCAGACTCCAGGTGCTGGGAGCTGGGCCTGCATGGTGTTTAAACTCCAGACTGAGCAGCTGCAGCCCAAGTTCCTCCAGTCTTGGACACACACTGCTCTGTAAGCGGGACAAGTCCCCAGGGGCTGCGGGGCTCGTTAACTCCGAGCTCTGATCCTGCTCTCACTGCCCCAGCTTAGGGCATCTGCTGCCCACCAAGTTCCCACCACCGGGACCACCTTTGGGTACTGGAAGGGGTGAGGGTGGGGCTGTGCTGAGTGCTCCTTCCTGCCCTAGGACCCTGCCAGAGCCTCTGGGCCCAGCCCTGGTGACAGGCAGCCTGGTAGGGCTGTTGAGTCATCAGTGAGCCCTCAGAAGGGGGTGAGGTCCCCTTGCAGCCTGGCTAAGTAGGTCAGACACCAGCTTCTGCTAGGGTCCCTATCTGCTCTCCCCTGCTGAGCCAGGACTGGGCTGCTGCCAAACACAGTATGAAGGTTGCTTACTGATCCCTATGTCCATTTTATTGCATGTTTGTTGACTTTTTGTTAGCTGTACCGTAAGGCTCTTACATCCATCCCCTCTGACATTCCTCTGAGTTACTGAGATTCTTTAAGCATTAGCCTGGGGAAGGTAAGTCTTTATCTTCCACTAGACATTTTAAATAATTGAATCAAAGCCAGCGTGTTTCTCAGGTATGCAAGGGGGGCGGTGGGTGGAAGGAGACCGCCTCTTGTAAGCGGGGTACCCCTCAGTTCCCTCCTTGGCTGTCTCCCGAGGGTTCTTGGTCTCCTGCTGTTTGCAGTGGGGGGGCACAGGGCATCTTCCAGATGCATTCGCTGTACCTGAGAAACATTTTTTTATACAAAGAAGTTAAAGAGCAAACTTTTTTTTTCTTTTTTTTTTCTTTTTTTTCCTTTTTTTAAAGAAAGAAACCTACTGGCCTAAGTAAGCTTTATATTAAGTACTCACTTTAAGTCGTAAGGTGTTAAGTGTAGTCATAAGTCACCATGGGTATCTGAAGGGCAGGGGTACCACTGTGGCGTCTCCCTAAAGTGTACTTGATTTATTTAGGTGGAGGTTAAACGAGCTGAACCTCGGGACAGCAAAAACCAAGCACCAGGACAGCCAGGAGCCAGCCAATGGGGCAGCCGCGTGGCACCCAGTGCAGCCAACGGCTGGGCAGGCCAGCCCCCCCCCACATGGCAGCAAGGTTATGGCCCACAAGGTAAGGCTGGGGCTCCACTGAGACACAGGCCTGGTTTTGTCCCTGCTAGTGGTGGCTGCCTCCCTGTCTCATAGTGGTGGGACTGGCCCCACCGTGGAAGCTGCTGCCCACGAGCTCAGGCTGCAGGAAGGCTCGAGGGCTGGTAGGCATGTGAGATGGCTGTTGAGTTGTCCTTCGAGGACCATGGGACGTCATTTTGGCCAAGTGTGTCACTACTTCTGCCTAGTTCCTAGCTGGCAGCAATAAACACAGGAGCCTGGCAGTAGCTGCCTGGGGGACCCAAGTCTACAGAAGGACCCCTCCTATTTTCTAGAATTTTCCTATTTGACCTAGGTAGAACATGACACTTTTTCCCTTGGTGCTAGAGGTGAACTCACGTCACAGCTAAATTGTACCAAACCTCTGTCTGGGTGGGTGATGCAGGCCCCTTGCCACCCTGTGTTCTCTCTCCTGAGGGCTCTGCAGGTGGTTCCACCCCTCTACTGCTAAGTGTGTGCAGCCTCCCAGTGCCTGGCCACAGTGCCCATTGGCAATGGTGTGGGGAGGCCTTCGTCCGGAAGACTCTAACTGGTATTGCCTTTGCAAGGATTGGATCAGTGTGTCTGGGTGCTGAACACCAAGGGACTTCGTCTATGGTATTTTCCTTGTTGCTCTTAGAAGAGTAACTTTGAGAAGAATTTGCTCTGGCTGACATTTTGAGGCACAGGGCTACCCTGCCAGAGCAGGCATGGCAATGGGCTGTAAGCCGCGGAGAACCGTGAACCTAGTGTTTGGCTCCATCTCCTTTCTTAATGGGTCAGGACCCCAGCCATGGACGGACTTCCCTCCTTTCTCACTCTGGACAAACTTGTGTGCATGCCTTGGCGTTTTTGGGCAGCACCAAGAGAAATCGCCTTGGCCGACTGACACCTTCTTTTCTGTTTTCTGTCTAGGAATGTGGGTGCCAGCAGGACAGGCCATTGGTGAGTCAAGTGTAAGGGGTCAGGTGCACACTGTAGGATTGTCACTGTGTGTGCACTGGGGACTGGTGCTGGGAGGAGACTGGATTTGACTTGGGTGACTGTGCCAGGCGGCCCACCTGGCCTATCCTCACCCACTCTGTTTTGCAGGTGGCTACGGCCCACCCCCTGCGGGCAGAGGAGCCCCACCCCCGCCCCCACCCTTCACATCCTACATTGTATCTACACCGCCTGGAGGCTTCCCCCCGCCACAGGGCTTCCCACAGGGCTATGGCGCCCCGCCACAATTCAGTGAGTGCTACCCCAGCCGAACAGACCTAGCATGCCAGCTGTCACCCCATCCTGCTGGGTAGAGTGGCCACGCTCTGCATTTGTCTCCCAGGGCTGGCTGAGTTCATGGGAAGTTTCTTGCATGCAGGCTTGGGCCAGTGGTGTCTAGGGACCAGGCAGTCAGTGTGTGATAGAACTCTGGAAAGGAGCTGACCTAGGCCATCCCTGTTATTCCCAGTGGGCACTTGCTAATGAGACCAACAGCCCACATTGCCCCAGGCAGAACAGTTGGCCTGGGGCCAGCTTGCCTGTCCAGCCTCCCTCCTGAGCAGACTGCTGGTATGATCGGCAGCAGCTGTTTTTGTGGTGCTGGGGTGGAGGCTAGGACCTCTGGGAGCTAGGCAGGCATTCAGCAAGGAGCACCCTGGCCCTGGTGATGGCTTGCTCTAGCATCCTGCCTGAGTACTAGTGCTAGTCCCATTCCGCCCTGAGCAGCCCATCTGCCCTGCTGAGATGTCTGCTAGTGTTGTTGGTGGCCACTCGGACCCGTCCTCAGGTCTGCCTTTCCTATCCCTGCAGGTTTTGGCTATGGGCCTCCGCCCCCACCTCCTGATCAGTTCGCCCCTCCAGGGGTCCCTCCTCCACCTGCTACCCCAGGGGCTGCCCCACTGGCCTTCCCGCCACCTCCGTCTCAGGCAGCCCCCGACATGAGCAAACCCCCAACAGCCCAGCCGGACTTCCCCTATGGTCAGTATGGTAAGTGGGTGTGGCCGGCCGCTCCCAGGATGGGCAGGAGCATGAGAGGTGACCAGACGGGACTCTGGGGTGCTGTACTCCATTTTATATCTGGGGGGAGTGGGCTCCCAGAAGTTACCCTGTGCTCTGCCTTCTGTAGCTGTCTTCTGGAAGAGCCTGTCTTTGCTGCAGTCACCAAGAGATATAGGCTAAGAAGTCTCTGGTGTGTGGACAGTCAGGAAGGCCTCACTTGAGTGCCTGCCGTGTGTGCACCTGTGGGTGTGGGGCCCAGCGCCAGAGCCAGCCTTGCCTTGTTCAGGTGGGATGAGTGACCCAGCAGTGGCAGGGAGCGGCCAGGTTCTGCACAGTCATCTTCTTGTGGCACTGGGACCTTCTGGTGGGTGACTCAGGCTACTGTGGAAGGTCGCTTTGACCTGCTTCAACCTGTCGTCACCCCGGTATAGGTGCCCTCAGCTCACCAGGCTTCTGTCCTGTACACAAGTGGTCTTCTACCCTAAGTTTGAATCCATACTCTTACACAGGCTAGGCATGTGTCCCTTGGAGTGACAGCCTCAGACTTAGCTTTGTGTTATGTGTGTGTGCGTGTACCATGGCATGTGTGGGCAGTAGGGGTGCCTTGGAGTTGTTGCTCTTGTCATGTGTTTAGGAATGGAGCTCATATCCATGCTGGGCAGCAAACACCTCCCCAGGGTATAGACCCCCCCTTGGGTTTTTTTTGTTTGTTTTTTGAGATAAGAGTTTCACTTTCACCCTACTAACACGGGTTGGCCTTGAACTCAACCACACCCAGATTCCTGGGGTGTTTTTGGTTTTTTTTTGTTTGTTTGCTGTTTTTTGTTTTGTTTACTTTTGAGACAGGGTCTCAACTAAGTAGCCCGACTGGCCTTAAACTAGAGACATGTACCTGCCTCCCGAGAGCTGGAATTTAAAGTTTGTACCTCTGCTCCTGTTTTTATAGAAGGAAATTTTCTTTTTAAGAATTATTTTATTTGATGTGTATTTGGGTGAGTTTATGTGTACCACTTGCATGCAGAAGTCCTCTGAGGCCAGGAAGAGGCATCCTCTCCTCTGAAAACTGGAATTAGTTGCAGTGAGGACCACGCCTGTGCTCCTGTCAAAATCTTTATCTTTCCGTCCCTGGCTGTGTGTGCTCGGGTCAAGGCCATACAGCTGGCCCCGGGCTGTGCCTGCAGGCTGAGCCTCTGAGCCAGGTCTCCAGGGCTTCAGGTTGCTTTCACTTGCCTGTTGTAGGGAGGTGTGGCCTTCCTCCTACTTCCTCTGTCCCTGGGCATTAACACCAGCCACCCACAGGTCAGAGCCAGTGGTGCTGGGTCCTGCTTGCCGCTGCCCTGGATGGAGTGGCCTGCATGTAGATGGCTTTGCACGCTGGCCACACAGGCAGGAAATGGTGTCATCCCCATTGAGCCAGGAGCTTGGATAAAAGGGTTATTGGGAGGGTAGGCTGGACCCCAAGACTGCGCTGTCCTGTTCTGACACACTGTCTGGGCTGTGGCCTAAGCCTTTTTTTTTTTTTTTCTTTTTTTTTTTTTTCTTGAGACAGGGTTTCTCTGTAGCTTTGGAGCCTGTCCTGGAACCAGGGTGGCCTCAAACTCACAGAGATCCTCTAGCCTCTGCCTCTCGAGTACTGGGAGGTGGTGCCACCATCACCTGGGGGGCCTGAGCATTCTTGAGTTCCCCAGTTCTGACTTCACATGTGGGGTGCATTGGGACAGGGATGCTCTGGAAGAAGCATAGGGCGGGTCTCTGTCCCCTGATCTAAGCAGCCTCTCTCCCTGCAGGTTATGGGCAGGACTTGAGTGGCTTCGGCCAGGGCTTCTCGGACCCCAGCCAGCAGCCACCCTCCTATGGGGGCCCCTCAGTGCCGGGCTCAGGGGGTCCCCCTGCTGGTGGCAGCGGCTTTGGACGCGGGCAGAACCACAACGTGCAGGGCTTCCATCCCTACCGGCGCTAGTGCAGGATCCGGAACTGGTGAACTCGTGACAATCACACACTCGGAGCAAAATAAACGACCACTCGACCTGGGGGGGGGGGCTGCGAAGGCCGCGTCTGGACTGAGGTTTTAAATATATTTCTTTTCTCTGACCCATCAGCACAATAAAAACACGTCACTGGTTCAACAACAGGGTTTAAAAAACGCCTTCAGCTTTAATTCAGAATTTCAGGTTTCTTTTTCTTCTTTTTTTTCTTTTTTCTTTTTTTTTCTTTTTGAGATTATTTTCCTGAGCCTTTTGTTTTACCGTATATTGTAAACTTTTATGTTAAAGAAAAAAATATACATTTACAAATTGTGAGATTTTTAAGAGAAATTTTCTACGATGTATACTGGCTTATTTTTTAATTTAAAGCAGGGTTTGGGTGCGGGAAGCGGGGGCCCTAGCTCCCGCCGGCGCGGGCTGGGGCACGGGCATAGACTACTGCGTGCATTTGGTTTTTTGTTCATTCCTTGCTTTGAGCGGCTTGTGTGGCTGCGGGTGCCACAGGGCCCCTGGCCCAGGTGGCAGTGCTGACGTCACAGGTGGCCTGAGCCCCACACAGGTGGCAGGCATGGCCTTGCTGGAGGTCCCTCAGCCGGGCTCAGGTTCCCATTGACCAGTTTGACCCAGTTTGAATAAAGCAGCGTGTTTGGATCAGAACTTGAGTGGTGTCTGCTGTGTCTGTAACTCTGGCCTGTTTCCCTCTGTCCTGTGCACTTTGGAGGGCCCGTGAGTACCAATTGGCAGGACCTGCCCCACTAAAGGTAAGCTCAGAATGCAGGAAACAGAGTTGGTTACTTGGAGTCCCATTTTTGGCCTTGATGTGACATCCACCACAATTTATTTTGGTGTGGGGAGGGGCTTATACCAAGGTGTGCTTGTGGAGGTCAGAGGGCATGTCAGAGCTCACGGGGTTCTTCCAGCTATGAGAAGTGCCTTACTCTCTGAACCTTTTTACTGGCCCTAAGTTTATCTACCCTTCTGTGTGTGGGTGTCAGTCTGTCCTCTGCATACACTGCACAGTCCCACAGTGGCTGAGAGCCTCCATGTGGGTGTTGAGAATTGAACCCAGGTCCTCTCGAAGTGCACCAGGCACTACATGCTGGGCAGTCTCTCCACACCCTTAAGTACACCTTGAAAAGAAATGTGAACCAGCGGCGGTGGTGGCGCACGCCTTTAATCCTAGCACCTAGGAGACAGAGGCAGGCAGATCGGAGTTCAAAGCCAACCTGGTCCACACTGTGTGAGACCCTGTCTCAAAGGAAATAGGTATGGCTATATAGGAGGTTCCTTGTGTAAAACTTTTAAGACAATTCTGAAGCCATGTCTGAGGCCTCTCAGCAGTAGTGTCCCCCCTCCCCTGGGAACCAAGGACCTAACATTGCCCACACACATACTGAAATGTTGGGAACTCTCCATCATCTCCCTGAGTCCTTGTGAATGTTCTATTGAATAGGGCAAGATAACCCTTCGGTGTTGATACGGTTCCTGGTGTTTTGACTCAGTCCCTGGGAAAGGGGCAAAGTGACCCTCAGATGTTCCCTCTTACCTCACCTGATCTGACATCCGCTCTCCAGCCAATTATTGGTAATAGTCCTTTTGAATAAGCCAATCATAATAGTTGGAGAACAACCCCCAGATACCCCCCTTGTTTCTGTGGCCTCTCGAATACTGAAAGACCCTGTCATGACAGAATTAATACAATCCTCATGCTTTTACATCAACTCTTGGGGCAACTCCTCCTTGGTGATTGGACTTCAGGGTCCAACATTTGGGGCCGGGCAGTGGTGGTGCACACCTTTAATCCCAGCAGGGACAGTCGGATTCCTGTGAGTTCTAGAAAGAAGTTCCTAAGTTAAGAGCAGTTGTCCCTCTTGTAGAGGGACCCAAGTTCAATCCCAGCACCCACATGGTTAGCTCACAACCATCTGTAACTCTCCCTCCGGGGCATCCGGTGCCTTTCGAGTCCTGTGGGTACCGCACACAGGTGGTGTGGAGATGTCTGTACGGCAGGACACCCACACATACCACATATAAGATAAAGATTAAAACTAAGTGGCAGGTGGTCGTGGTGCAGGCCAGTCTGGTCTACAGAGTGAGTTCCAGGACAGCCAGTGAGTTCCAGGACAGCCAGGGCTACACAGAGAAACCCTGTCTCAACAACAAATCTATCTGTGGCTGAAGGGTGGGGGTGGGGGGCTGGAGAGACGGCTCAGTTAAGACTGGCTGCAACCACATGGTGGATCACAGCCATATGAATAAGATCTGGTGCCCTCTTCTGGCCAGCAGGTGTGTATACATTTATACATAATAAATCTTTTTTTTAAAAAAATAAATAAATAAATAAAAGGCAAGGAGAAAGTCAACATACTGTCTTAGCTTCAGCTCCAGGTGATGTAATGTGGCCCCAGGCCAGCATTCCTGTGCACTAACCCATATGCATATACACACACACCCTGTACATAAACCAAAGTAATTAAATATCCAGGAAAGACCCTGTCACAGACTAGTTAAGCAGGGTTTGTGTAAGCTTCCGCACTTTTCTGTGGATACCCGAACCTCGAAACAGGCGCGCGCATTCCTGACTCGAGCCCACGAGAACGGACAATTGTCCTAGGGGTTTGAACAGAGACGACACACACACAAAGAGACCTGGCTCATCTGCCAAAGAGCAAGTGGCAAATGGCAACTTTATTAAATTCAAGTCAGATATTTATACCAGTGGGCAACCAGGATAAAAAAGGCAAGGCCTCCTCCCAACCAGAAGCAGGAGAAGATTAAAGCTTCTCGGCCCCTCGGGCAGG
The DNA here is from genome assembly GCF_982192425.1 of Myodes glareolus. Lineage (NCBI taxonomy): Eukaryota > Metazoa > Chordata > Mammalia > Rodentia > Cricetidae > Myodes > Myodes glareolus. The sequence goes on along the minus strand of NC_142033.1, from coordinate 108,676,402 downwards.
GTCAGCCAGGGGAGGCAGGCTAAGGGCTCACTGCTAAGACCTTGAATACAGGTGGAATCACCATAACAAAGAGAACCAGGTTCTTGCTAAGTTATCCCCTCAAGCCAGAGCTGGTGCAGAGACTCCAGGAAGCCGGAGGTCACATGGCCCTGCGAATCGCCAGGAGAGAAGGGAAGAAACTTTGCTAGCTACAGGTTTGGGCTGCAGGCCCATTTCCAGGGACTCCATGACAACCACCATGTGGACTCCGAACCACACCATGGTTCCTTTGTCATTACTGTCACTGTACCCAGGCTGGCATCTCCCATCCCTGCTTGTTCTTTACACAGGCAGGTGTTTTTGTTCTTGTTTACTGCAGTTAATTGCTCCCTTATGTTAATTGTAGATTTGTTTTGTTTTGTTTTGTTTTTTGAGACGTGGTTTCTTGGAACTCATTCTGTAGACTGGGCTGACTTGGAACTCAAGAGATCGACCTGCTTCTGCCTTTCAAGTGCCGGGATTAAAGGTGTGTGCCACCAAAACTGCTTTAGGCAGGGTCTCAGTGAAACCCAGAACAGGCTGATTTTTCTTTTTTTTTTTTAATATTTATTTATTTATTATGTATACAATATTCTTTCTGTGTGTATGCCCTCAGGCCAGAAGAGGGCACCAGACCCTATTACAGATGGTTGTGAGCCACCATGTGGTTGACTGGGAATTGAACTCAGGACCTTTGGAAGAGCAGGCAATGCTCTTAACCACTGAGCCATCTCTCCAGCCCCCCAGGCTGATTTTTCTAATCAGGCTTGCCAACTTGCTCTGAGGAGTCTGGCTCCACCTCCCCAGGTGGAGCCTCCAAGCCCACACTGAATGTTGCCTTAGCAAGGGCTCTAACCACTAAGGAATCTCCCCTGCCTGACCCTCTGGGATAATGGGTGTGTGCCTCCATCCCCTATTTGTCTTAAGACAGGGTTTCACAGATAGGACGGTGGTGATGTACACCTTTAAATCTGTGTTTGACTGAGAGACCCTGTCCCCCTCCCCCTCCTTAAACTGCCTTCAAACCTGCAGGACTAAGTAGGTGGGACAAAGGGTGTTGGTCGCCCCCAGGGCTAGTTCCCTTTGTTTTGCTAACAGTCCCGCCCATGCACTAAGCACTAAATTTACTTTGGATTTAAGTTTTATTTAAACCTGGAAGTTCTGAGGGAAGCTAGAGTCCTGCTCTCTGTCAAATACATTAGAGTAGGCACCTGAGAGCCTCTCCATTCCCCCGCCCCACTTAAAGACAGGGTGTCTTTCTGTAGCCCTGGCCGTCCTGGAACTCACATAGATCAGTCTGCCTTCTGTATGATGGCATTAAAGGCACGTGCCATCATGCCTGACTGAGGAACAACAATAAAAACAGCCCTCCCTTTTGTAGCTGGGCATGATGGGTGGCACAGACCACTCTAGAGGTGGGAACAGGACGACAAGAAGTGCCAAGGGCAGCTTTCCCAGGGCAGCTAGGTATACACCTGCCAAGACGGGGTCTATAGATCAACAGGAAGGTAGACCCGAGTCTCAGTAGTTTACCCTGAAGCAATACCTGGTCGCAGGAAGAACCAGAAACGGATTACCTGAGCACCACCCAAGAACAGACCATCCAAAGGAAATACCTAATGTTCCAACTACTGTAGATGAGATCATCTGCCAGTACACACTCATCAGGACACCCCTAGACAAATGTCAGCCAATCAGGGGTCCTGAACTTCAGAAACACCTCGCCCCCACCTTTACTACTATAAAAACCTACTCTGAGCTGGGGGCTCTCGGTTTATTCCAATACGCTGGACACACGGAGAGACCGAGTTTGCAAACCTGCATAAAATAAAGGCTCTTTGCTTTTACATACGGGACTCGGTCTTCTTGTTGGTTTTGGGGGAACTTTGAGGATTTGGGCATAACAAAAGGTCACTCTTAGCACCTATCAGTTTTGATGTCAGCCTGAGCTACATGAGACCTGTCAAGTTAGGAGAGTAGGCCCCTGCTCCTCGCATCTATCCCAGCCCACAGGCCTGGTCTGGACTCCAAATCCCAGCAGGCAAGGTCCTGACCCCTCCCTGGAAGTGGAGTCAGGATCACTCCCCAGGGTATTTAAGTGATCCCCCAAAAGAGAAAAGCATAGTCTCCCTTTCTTCCTCCAGGGGGTCGCATTTCCACCGGTCCGAGAGCGCAGATCTCCCATTAAACCTGGATATTTCTTAATTTGACTTATTTTGATTTGACTTGATTGGGAATTTTTGCGTCGGCAGGGAGCTCGCGTTAGGAAATATTCCTAACAAGACCCTGTCCAAAACAGAAAAGAAGTAGGTGGGGAGATGGCTCACTGGGTGACCTGAAGTCAAGTCTCGGGATTTCCGTGGTGGAAAGAGAGAACTCATTCCTCTGCCTTGTCCTCTGACCAGCACAGTCTCTTACACACACACCACACTAGTGAAAACAAACAAAAGCCGGGAGGTGGCGGCGCACACCTTTAAGCCCAGCATTCTAGAGGCAGAGGCAGGCGGATCTCTGAGTTCGAGGACAGCCAGAGCTACACAGAGAAATCCTGCCTTGAAAAAGCAAAATAAACAAATAAATGAAAATGAAAATACAAAGTCAAGCAGAAAGCAGGAGGACCGCTATGAGTTCGAGAGCACCGGGACTCCTTGAGAACATGTGAGAGACAGAGAGGGAAAGAAAGAAAAGAGCGACAGAGACTACAACAAAACAAAAACCCCAAACGGAAGCACACTCCTCTGGCGCAGGCTGGCTGCGCTTTGCCCTCCACACAGCAGGGGGCGACGGAGAGTCTGTGGAAAGCGGAAGCGATCGTGCTGCTGGGGGCGTGGCCTCCCAGCGGAGCTCGCGATAACTGCGCAGACGCAGCCACCGCTTCCTTTTCCGAGTCGCCGTCAAGATGGTGAGTACGCGCTCTCGGCACTCTGGGCCCTCTCGGCGCTCTGGTGTATCCGCCGCCATCCGCCCGGGGACGGGGATCACAGACCTCGGGGGCGCTGATCGGGGTCTCCGGGTCCCGCTAACCCCGACTCGCGCTCATGCAGGCCGAGGTGGAACAGAAGAAGAAGCGGACCTTCCGCAAGTTCACCTACCGCGGCGTGGACCTGGACCAGCTGCTGGACATGTCCTAGTAAGAGGCCTTGGGTAGCTGGGGTGGCGCTGGTTGGCGGGGCTGTCCGGATCCGCTTTGGGGGTGCGCGCTGAGGGTGGACCCCGGGGCCCGGGCTGGCCTTGAGCCACCCCCGTCTCTCCCCACAGTGAGCAGCTCATGCAGCTCTACAGCGCCCGGCAGAGGCGACGCCTCAACCGCGGCCTGCGGCGGAAGCAGCACTCGCTGCTCAAGCGCCTGAGAAAAGCCAAGAAGGAGGCGCCGCCCATGGAGAAGCCCGAGGTGGTGAAGACTCACCTGCGCGACATGATCATCCTGCCCGAGATGGTGGGAAGCATGGTGGGCGTGTACAACGGCAAGACCTTCAACCAAGTGGAGATCAAGGTGAGCGCGCGCGGGTCGGGGGGACTGGGCAGGGGTGGGGCGGCTTCGCCTTCTTTACGCCGCTCACACTCCGCTCGCCCTCACCTGCAGCCGGAGATGATTGGCCACTACCTGGGCGAGTTCTCCATTACCTACAAGCCTGTGAAGCACGGCCGGCCTGGCATCGGTGCCACCCACTCCTCCCGCTTCATCCCCCTCAAGTAGCTGTGGTCAATAAAGACTCATGTTCAGTCCTCGGAGTCTGCTTTCTTCTGGGGCTCCTCGGGGGGGCCGTCGTGCATAGTCCTCCACGGTTCCGGGGCCACATGCATCCTGTCTGCGCTGTGGTCCCGTTGGCTCATCTAAGCTGCCCAGCATTCAGTACTGTCTTGTTGGGCGCAGCACAATGGCAGCAGAGTGAGCAGGAAGGCTGGGGGTGCGTGGGGACCACAAGCGAGTGAGCAGGAACTGAAATGAGTGCAGGGTCTGCTGGGAGCAGCTGTGGGAGGTGGTAGAGGGCCAGTGGTAAGGGCTTGGCTGCTCGACCCGGGAGCCTCCCAGGATCCTGGGATAGCGGGCCTGGGCCACCGCCAGATCCTACACCTCGGGCTGTCGCGCCCATGGGATTCTACAGGTGCTGCAAGAGGAGGGACTGCTTCCCCTGCTGAGCTCTCCTGAGCACTGGTTAAAGGCATACACTGGCCTGCTTGGCAGCAGCCGGCCTCAGTTTACTGGAGAGCTTTGGGGGTGAGAGCCGGCAGAGTAGCTGGAGACTCCAGCTGCCCACCGTGCTGAAATGAGCGACTGCCCACGAAGGCTGAAAGTCTGGGATCCCTGGCAGTGGCCAGTCCGTCTTTACAGCGTTACTTTTCATATCCATTTCTGTCTACATCTGCGCCAGCCCCTCTGCCTGCTATATGTAAACATTTCCCGGCACCTGGATCAAAGGAACAAAACGGCAACCTTGCCTTGGTCTCCCAAGTGTACCACATCTGACCACCTGACTTACCTTTTTTGTTTTTTGAGACAGGGTTTCTTTGTAGCCTGAATATTCAGGAACTCTGTAGAGTAGGCCTCGAACCCCCTGATCAACCTGCCTCCACCACCCAGTGGACTTTTAGCGTTCTTGATTTTTGCTAAGTAGACAAAGACCAGGGGTTCAGGCCTGATTGTTCCGTGTTTACATGATGGGCTCGGCAACTAGGACAGTGTCCCCATTCAGCCAGCCCCCTCCAGGCCCCTCCCACAGCTCTGAGTGGCACTCAACAAATGTTGAATGACTGTCCACACACGGGTGCAAGATGTCCCAGCCACAGGGTGGCGCTTTCTAGCTCACCCCACATCTCAGTTCTTCATGGGCCCCTCCTTTTTAATTACAGTCCTTGGACTGTTTATAATCCTTAGAACCCTCCAGGTAATCAGAAATGCACGTTTTTGCTGTTCGCAAGCGGGTCTCCGATTTACACTGGCATCTTTAGAGTCTCAGGTCACCCCTCCCCTTAGGAGTGACACCCCCGCCCCCCCCTTCACCCTTCTGTGCGCAGGCGCAATATTCCCTGCCTCCCGCCTCCATCCCTGCGGCCAAGGGCGGGGCCCGCGCTGTCCTGCAGCCGCAGCTCCATGGGGCTCTTGGGGCTCCTAAGCCTCCTGCACTCAGCCTTCTTCGGGGACCAGGTAGGGTACAGGGAGTCCTGGTCCGGGACGAGGGTGTGGGTAAAACCAGGTGGGGTCCTGACTACAAACAGCCGTCTCCCGGGGTCAGCGTGAAGACACCCAGGCTAGAGCAAGCCAGCTTGATGAGTCGGGGGTCTTTTCATAGTTGCTCTGGAGATAGTTGCCAAGGAAACCGCCTAGGCATGTGTTTGGGGCTGGGCTCCTCTCCCCTGTGCTGCAGCGACCCCTCCCCCGTCCTGCGCAGGCGCAGACCTTCCTTTTGGGAGCATCCCTCCGCGCAAGAGACCCTCACTCTCCTCTCCCTCCTCCCCTCTAGAGACCAGTGGTTGGGAGACAGGGCTGAAGCTGGGGTACATCGCGCTCAGGGTCCAGCCAGCGCAGAATGCGGGACCCGACCACGCCCTGCAAACTGCTAGGCCTCAGTTTCCCCGTAGACACCACGGAGCTAGGGCCCACCTGCTCAATGTCCATAGATTGACATTCCTAAGATTGTAGTTCCCCCACATAAGGGGAAAATGGGGCAGGATCAAGCTGCCCAAGGTCATATGACTGAGCCAAAGAAGTGCTTAGGCGCTGGGGGTCTGGGGAGTGGCTGTGCCTGCAGCCTGCCCGCTCCCAGGGAAATTGAGGGCCATTAGTGTGCTCCAGCATCTGCTGTCTCTGTCACCCAGCACAGAGCACAAATGAGGAGCAGCGTGTGGTCATCTAGCTGCCCAGTGCCTACTCCACAGCCAGTGGAGCCCACTTGGGGGTGTATGTAGGCTGCTGCATGCCAAGAGGACAGCCGTCAGACTCCGCAGGTCCAGTGACCTCTGCAGTGTTAAGTCGAGGTCCCAGGGTGCATTGAGCCCATTGGAAAGCCTGGGCACAGTGCACTAGGTGCAGGGTCTCCCACATCATGAAGGTCAGGCCTTGGATTCTTGGTGACTGGGGTTGGGGGTTGGATTCCAGAGGCTCTTAGGACTTCAGAGTGCCTGGTAATATGGCGTCCAATTCCATCATAGGCTCATCCAGCAAGGAGGGGACAGGAAAGAGTGAGGAATGTTCCTGTCTGGGGGGTCCCCATAGCCTTCCATGGGCCCAACCCCTCCAGAGGCCTGGCTGCAGCTCGGGTGTGATTGAAGCAGTGTGTTCTTCCTAGCACAAGCCTCAGTGTCTCCATGTGGGAGTGTAAAGGCTCCCCTTCCCCCAGCCTTTGCCTGAGAGGACTTGGCACACTGTGGTGTTCTGGAGAAACTGAACAGTCCCGAGTTATTCTATAAGGACTGCAAGCCAGGCTGGACACCAAGGTCACCCAGGGAGGTGGAGGCAGAATGGAAGTCTAAAAGGCTCTGTGTTCTGTACCCAACCCCACCCTGTTCAACTCTGGGCTGAGTTATGAGGACCCTCCCAGCTCTCCCGGCCTTGATGGCTCGCCCTGGCTGAATCCCGCAAACCCCCCTCCAGTGCTTCACGGACACCGCCATTCCTGGACTTCAAGCTGGCTGATGCAGCATGCCAGGTCCCGCTTCGTCCCTTTTATTTTGGAGACGAGGTCTCACCTTAGCACAGGCTGACCTCGAACGCCATGTAATCTTCCTGCCTCAGCCTCAGTGCTGGGATGACAGACATGAAGAAAGCCTTCCCCACTTCCCCGCCTCCAGCAAGGGCCTCTCTACCATCTCCTCCCAAGCAGCGAGGACACCACTGGTCAGCCAGCTGGAGGTTCCCTTACTGCAGCCGCAGGTCCCTGATAAGCCTTGGGTGGGAACCGTTAGGGTCCCTGCTAACTGCTCCTGTCTGGAAATACTGGAGGGTGAGGGGTTCCCTTGCCTTGCCTGGCATTCCCTGAGATTCCTTCACACCACAGAGGGGCAGAAGTTCTATGGTTTGTGTCCTCAGATGGGAAAATACCGCAGTAGGCCATATAGCCACCTCTCTCAGCATCGACAACGCTTATGCTGTGTGAGTGGGGCTGGCAGCCAGAGGGACTGTCCAGACACCAGGCCTGGGCAGTGTGTGTGTGTGTGTGTACACTCACACATGACGCAGGTGCGGGCAGTCGCAGGGGGTGTGTGATTCCCTGGGAGCTGGGAGCCACCGGACCTGGATGTTGGGAACCGAACTTGTGTTTGCAAGAAGAGTAACATACACTGTTGACTTCTGAGCCATCTTTCCAGCCCCAGGCTCTGCGGTTAGTGCCCAAGGGCGCCCCTTTGGGCATCAGGAGGTCAGAGATAGAGACCTGGGGTGAGATAGAGACAGGGGCAGAGAGACACGGGGAGGAATCGGTCACAGGTCCTGATGCTTCCAGGTGGCGGGGCAGTGAAAGATGCGATTGTCAATCTGTCCCCAGAGTGCCTGTCCATCTCCCAGCCTTCCAAGTCCCAGGTCATTGAGGACCTCAGAGTACTCTGACTTTGTTTGTCCCAAGTCCTTCCTGTCTTGACATCTCCACACCTGGCGGGTTGGGTTGAGTCTTGACCCCAAATTCCCCCAAGATTTTGGAGTAATATTTACCAATTTGATGCTTTGCATGGGGTTTTGGCTTCAGAGCACCCCTTTTCCCTTGATAAGGGGTTTAAGAAATCAATCCCAGTGCTCCCACTCCATCGGCCCCTAAGGAGGCCCGACGCCCCGCGGTCACCACGGGTCCCCGCCCCGGGCTGCTATTGGCTGTTGCCATGGCACCAGCTCGTCTTCCCGCGCCGCCATTGGCTCAAGCACCTGCATCCCGCATCCTCCCCCGCTTGCTCACGGTGGTCTCGCCCAGCGCCGGGAGCGGCAGCACCGCACCGCCTGGGCAGGCCGGGATCGGATCGGGCTTTGTCCCTTCGGAACACCCCCCTTTTCTCGTGCTGCTGAGATCCCCGGAGACCTAGACACCCCAAGTCTGGGTTGCAGGCTTAGCCAAGAGGAGGAAGGAGGCCCCGGGCCTCACAGCTAGCCCAGATGCAAGTAAGCGTGCGTCTTCCCCTGGGCGGAGGGCAGGGGCGCGACCTGCCGCGCCCTGTCAGTACGCAGAATAGGAGCTGAGGGGAGACTGTGTCCGGATGAGGCAGGCATCTCAGTCACTATAGCTAGTCCTACACACACACACACACACACACACACACACACACACACTCATGGGCTCCAACATCCAGATCCGTAGATGATACATAAGGGATGAAGAGGAGAATCAGAGAACAGGATGCTGTGCGTCCCCGGGAGGTCTCTGTGTGCTTCTGGTCTGTTTCTTTACCTCTCTGTAAAGGCTGGGGTGTTGGGATGTCAGGAGTTCAGCGATGAGCCCCCCGGGTGTTTGTCTCCCTCCACACCTGTGTCTCCCCCTCTGAGTCAGGAGACCTGCATCCAGTTACTGCTTGTCTCCCTGTCTGTCCCCTGCCAAGGTGGCCACCTTGGGGTTAGAGGTAGGTGGGACACCTTTCCGTAGTGTATGTAGGGTGGACCCTGAGGATGCGTGCGTGTAGGGTGTTGAGGTTTTTCCGGCAGGCACTGGGGAGCCATGGGAAGCGTCTGAACACCATAAGGATGGAATCCAACAGTGAGCCTCGTAGCTTCCTCTGGAGGGGACTGTGTCTTCCGCAGTAGCAAGCAGGAGAACACCGGCAGGAGTGGCCTGGTGCAAGGGTGAGGGTGGGGTGGATTCAGACGCCAGCTTGGAGGGCTGGTAGCCCTGTGGGGACAGGATAATAAGCGACATGGAGAGGAACCATCAAGTGTGGACCACGAGCGTCCAAATGGGTGGGCATGTGGGACTACACAATTCCTGCAGAGCCTCCTCTCCTCCTCCTGGCTGGGCAAGGCCTGCTGCCTTCTGCTCAAACCCAGGGCTCAGTTAATGTGAGCCTTGATCCGTGGGTAGAATTTGTGTCAAGGTGAAGCCACTTCTGCCTTGGAAACTCCCATTGGCCCTTTGGGGCAGTCAGAGGTAGATCTGCTCTTCAATGGACATGCAGAGACACAGGGAGAGGACAGGTCTGTTTTGCTTGCTTTTAGTTTGGTCTTTTGAGATAGAGTCTTACGTAGCTCAGGCTAACTATGAACTCAATATGTAGCCTAAGCTAGCTAGCCTTGAATTCTTTTTTTGTTTGGTTTTTCGAGACAGGGTTTTTCTGTGTAGTCCTGGCTGTCCTGGAACTTCTCTGTAGACCAGGCTGGCCTTGAACTCAGAGATCCACCTGTCTGTGCCTCCTGAGAGCTGGGATGGAGGTGTGTGCCACCATGCCCAGCTAACTACCTGGACTTCTAAGCATCTCTGTGGGAAGAGTCTGGGTTCTGATTACGCTGTCTGCCTTTCCCATTCTTACCTCACCCCAGCCCTAGACCCAACTTTCTCTCTCCCAGGAACAGCTGAGATTTGGTTCTGTTGTAGGAAGAAGCCAGAAGGCATGGCTGGGCCACAGCCGGTCCTCCAGGCAGGATGGGATAGTGGGAGACTGAGACCCTCAGACATTTGGTGGTTCCCTCCACCCATGCCCTGGGTGACATCAGGGTGGGCAGGGCTTTCCAGAAAAGGAGATATTAGTATGAGATCATGTGTGTTCAGGTGTTCAGGGAGCAAAGGAGGAGGTGTTGCCTAAACAGAGTGGGTGTGGTTGATTTGGGATGGAGCCTTAAGGCTGGCAAGGAGAGGGGGGCTCCCAAGGAGGAGGAGGAGGCAGGAGAAGAGACGAGATGCCATTGGTGGGCCTCAGACAAAGGCGGAGGGAGGGGGCTTTCGCATATGAAGGGAACAAAGACGGAAGGGGGATTGTGGGGGTTCAGGGTGGCTGTGGAGCGAGAGCCAAGCTGAAGGAGGAGGCACTGGCCAGCTGCACAGAGGGCCGAGGCTGGACATTCGGGAGCACAAAGAGCTGGGCTGTGGCCAGGCTGCCGGCTGGGCCAGGAGCAGACTCTGGAGAACCTTTCATGAATGGAGGGAGGGTGGGGTTTCGGGGGGACCGGCCCAGGACTCAAAGTCCTGGGATGACCATGGTGAGTTTGGGTCTATCTCCTGCCCATAGCTCCCTTAGTCAGGGCTCCTCGGCCTTCACAGTGTCTTGGGTGAGCTAATGACCCGTCCTTCCCAGGCAGTCTGCCAGCCTGGGCAATCTGTGCTTTGTTGGGGGATCAGTCCCATCTGCCTGCCTGCCTGCCGTCTGTCTCTCTGTCGGTCTGTCTGTCAGCTTCTCCTGTGTCAGTCTGTGAACCTGATGGCCTCCAGGTGGCCCATCCACCTGCTGACAGATGTCTGTGTGACCCTCTGTCTGTCTGTCAGTGTAGGTGTCCACAAATCTGTCTGTCCACTCATCAGTTAGACTTGGATGTATCAAACAACCCTGTGAGGACTCCTCTGCCTCACACCAGACTACCATTCCTGCTGAGCGCGCCCTGGGGTGGGCGAGAGGGCTGGGCTCAGACCCTGGCCTTTCTGAGGGACACCAGCTCCCACTCTTGTGACCTCCTTGTCCCCAGGCACTGCAGGAGTTGAAGATGACCAGTTCCATGGCATCGTACGAGCAGCTGGTCCGGCAGGTGGAGGCCTTGAAGGCGGAGAACACACACTTAAGGCAGGAGCTGAGGGATAATTCCAGCCACCTTTCCAAGCTGGAGACAGAGACTTCGGGCATGAAGGTGAGGGTCTGTGTGCCGGGCATGGCTCAGAAGCACTGATGATGTCCTGGGAGGCGGAGAGAGGTCCCCGGGGCAGCCATGATGACCACAACCCTATTCGCTACTATGCCCGCAGGAAGTTCTAAAACACCTTCAGGGCAAGCTGGAGCAGGAGGCGCGGGTGCTGGTGTCTTCCGGGCAGACGGAAGTGCTAGAGCAGCTGAAAGGTGAAGTGCAGTACGTTAGGGACTGTCCCGTGGCTAGCGGGGACACAGCGGGAGCGGGTGGCTGACCTTCACCCGCGATGCCCCTCCTTTCAGCTCTTCAGACTGACATCAGTAGCCTCTACAACCTAAAGTTCCAGCCCCCAGCCCTGGACCCGGAGCCTGCCTCCCGAACTCCAGAGGGAAGCCCAGTGCACGGCTCTGGCCCATCCAAGGACAGTTTCGGGGAGCTGAGCCGGGCAACCATTCGCTTGCTGGAGGAACTGGACCAGGAGCGGTGAGAGTGGAAAGGATCCGCCCCCAGGGATCTCTGTCCTATGATTGGCTCATTGCTTGTGGCCCCGCCCCCATTAAGTCACACCCATCTCCAGGCTCTTCCACTCTCATCTCCACTGTATTCCTGTCTGGCTGACCCCAGCAGGAAGACAGAGGATATGGGGACATTTCTGGCAAAGGGAAAGGCTCCTGGCAGACACCCCCCACCCCAGTCGGAGACATACAGGCGTCTCTAGGGACAGAGTCAAATCCAAAGTCAGGGCTCAGAATCAGGCCTAACTCCAGAGATTCTCAAGGAGGCCTTTGTTGATGGAAGGACAGAAGCCCAAACATTCTGGGCCTAGGGCCAGTGGAGGGGGCAGCACTGGAGCCTGGGCTCAGCCCGTCCGGGTTGCATGAGGTCCGCCTGATGGGCAGCGGACAATCAACTCAGCCTAAGTCAGCTATGTGCGACTTCCGGCCTCAGATTTCCACTCCATAAAATGGGAATAGATTTTTGCTGATTGCTTTTTTTTTTTTTTTGGCTCCCCAACCATATTTATTTCTTTGGGAGCACCATGGCTTGTGTGTTGTCGTCAGCGGACACCAGAAGATCCATGGGGACAGACTCAGAGGGCCAGGCTTGGTGACAAATGCCCTACCTATCTAGCTACTTTGCCAGCCAAGAGAGGGATCTTAGCATACGGTCCAGGCTAGTGAGGATCCCCCGGCCCAGCCTCCTGGGTGCTGTGGGGACAGTTAGGCTTCTGGGACCGAGAGCTGGTATGTATGAACCGGAGGAGGTGAGCATTCCAGAGCCCTGTGGCCTCTTGCGGCTTCCTAGAATTCCCTTTATGCTTTGTTTCGTTTTTATCTTTTTATTTATTGAGACAGGATCTCTCTACATAGCCTTGGCTAGCTTGGAAGTAGCTCTTGTGGCCAAGGCTGGCCTTAAACTCACAGAGATCCTCATGCCTCAGCCTCCCAAGGGATTGCTTTTTTGCACTTCCTCTTAGCTTCCCCCTCCCACTCATCCAGTTTCTTCCAGTGCCCACCTCAGAGCTGGGAGTATGGGTGGGGGGTCCTTGCGAATGTCACCTATAAGAAGGTACCCCGCACCCCTACCCCAGATGCTTCCTGCTGAGCGAGATCGAGAAAGAGGAGAAGGAAAAGCTGTGGTATTACTCTCAGCTGCAGGGCCTGTCAAAGCGTTTGGATGAGCTGCCACACGTTGACACGGTGAGACCCCGGGCCACCTAGCGAAGATGGGGGTACAGGGTGTGTGTGACGGGGAGGCTTGCCCCGGATGCGCCTCACCGCAGCCTGTGCCCCCTCCCAGCAGTTCTCGATGCAGATGGATCTCATCCGGCAGCAGCTGGAGTTCGAGGCCCAGCACATTCGCTCGCTGATGGAGGAGCGTTTCGGCACCTCGGACGAGATGGTGCAGCGCGCGCAGGTGCCTGGTGCACACGCAGGCATCAGGGAGTGGAGGGCGTGCTGAATGGGTGGAGGCAGGATCTTTCGGAGGCGGAATCAGCCAAGCAAGCAAGCAAGCTTGCCTTCCCTTTTTCTGGTCTCTAGATCCGTGCTTCGCGCCTTGAGCAGATTGACAAGGAGCTGTTGGAGGCCCAGGACCGGGTGCAGCAGACCGAGCCTCAGGTACCAAGACAAGCGGAGCTAGGGCCAAAGGGGTGATGACTGATGTCTGCCCCCTATTGTGCGCCCTGGAAGGGTTCTGCAGCCTTTGGGCAGTGCAGACTGAACCCCCCAGGCCTCATGCTCTCCCTGCAGGCTCTGCTGGCAGTGAAGCCTGTGTCGGTGGAGGAGGACCAGGAGCCGGAAGTCCCCACGCACCCTGAGGATGGCACCCCTCAGCCTGGCAACAGCAAGGTGAGAAGGAAAAATCCGAGCATGGGCTGCCAGTGGCGTCCGATGAGGGTCCCCAGGCAATCCCGGTTGATGGAGACTCAACCTGGACAGAGGCTCTCTCTCTGTGAGGCGAGAGGTCTTTGTTGTGGGACAGAATGCCACTGTGGAGCCCTGACTGGTCTGGAACTCTGTGTAGACAAGGCTGGTTTTGGTTTCAGACTTAAATCTGCCTGCCTCTGCCTCCTGCTTGCTTGGGTTAAAGTGCCCTGCTTAGTGTCCCTTGGGGGAAGGTCATGTTTTGATGTAATGAGGTCAGAAGACGACTTGCAGGAGTCGGTTCTCCCCTTCCGTCAGATTCGATGGCATGTGCCATTATCTACCGAGCCTCCATACGGGCCCACGGGGAACTGTCAACAGTGATGGAGCACGGTTCCCACCGCCAGTTTGCACTCATCCCATGTTGCCCTGCAGGTGGAGGTGGTGTTCTGGCTTCTATCCATGTTGGCAACACGCGACCAGGAAGATACGGCGCGCACACTGCTGGCCATGTCCAGCTCGCCTGAGAGCTGTGTAGCCATGCGCCGCTCAGGCTGTCTGCCACTGTTACTCCAGATACTTCATGGCGCTGAGACCGGGGCTGGGGGGCATGCGGGGACCCCCGGCGCACCTGGTGCCAAAGATGCACGCATGCGCGCCAACGCAGCCCTGCACAACATTGTTTTCTCCCAGCCGGATCAGGGCCTGGCGCGCAAGGAGATGCGTGTGCTGCACGTGCTGGAGCAGATACGAGCCTACTGTGAGACCTGCTGGGACTGGCTGCAGGCGCGCAACAGCGGGACTGAGGGTGGTGCAGGAGACGGTGAGTGGGAAGCACCTACCTGCTCAGCAGCCAGCTGCGCACCTTCTCAGCTGTGTGAGCTGAACCCAAGGGTCAGTGGGGCAAAGGGACACACAAAATACTCTCTACCCCTGACCACGCCCCCAGCCCCTCACTGGGGATTCTAGGCAGGCACTGTACTGCTGGGACAGGCCACCAGCCCTCCTAATTTATCCAGGCTGGCCTTGAACCTGTGACTCTCCTGTCTTCCCTCGGGGCGGGGCGCTAAAGAAGTCACAGGCCTGTGCTACAGCACAGACCTTCACCGGTCTCTGCTGTGCAGTTATGTAAGCGACAACAGCTCCACAGCCATGAGGTGGACGTCTGTATAGGACACCATTACTCAGCAAGTGTGTGACATTACACAGATTTTGAAGCATTAGAGCGTGGGAGAGGCAAGGGAGAGCTTGGGTATCACTACGGGAATGGGACTCTAACTTCGCCACTGCCCACAGCCCCTGTGCCCATCGAGCCTCAGATCTGCCAGGCTACCTGTGCGGTGATGAAGCTGTCCTTTGATGAGGAATACCGTCGGGCTATGAATGAACTGGGTGAGCTCCCTCCACCCCACCCCTCCTGGGCCTTACACAGCGGTGGACTGACCCCTCTAGGTGCTGTGGTACAGAGCATGGGTTGGACAGTGTGTATGGGGGACCATATAAGAACAGGGAAAGAAGTCTGGCAGTGGTGGCGCACGCCTTTAATCCCAGCCCTTAGGAGGCGGATCTCTGTGAGTTCAAGATCAGCCAGGTCTACAGAGCAAGTTCCAGGAAGCCAGGGCTACACAGAGAAACCCTGTCTTGAAAAACCAAACCAAATAAAACAAAAGACCTGGGAAATTGGTTCATATAGGATGGAGAGACAAGCCCCTCTCTGCCTCACCTGCCTTCCTTCCCCTCCGACAGGGGGGCTGCAGGCTGTGGCGGAGCTACTGCAGGTGGATTACGAGATGCATAAGATGACGCGGGATCCGCTCAACCTTGCCCTGCGCCGCTATGCTGGCATGACTCTCACCAACCTCACCTTCGGAGACGTCGCCAACAAGGTTCTCAGGGGAAGGAGGAGGATGGGTGGGGCTCAGGTGTCCTCTTGGGGCTTTCCCCACCTCACCCCAGCCTGGACGTGGCCCTGAGAGGTGGGAGTCACTTCTGGCATACAGAGGGGCACAGGCTGGCGAGAGTTTCTCTTGGGCTCACCATTTCATCTACATACCCATGAGGAAGGGAAAGAAAGAGCAGGGGAGGGGGCTAGAGAGATGGCTCAGCGGTTAAGAGCACTGCCTGTTCTTCCAAAGGTCCTGAGTTCAATTCCCAGCAAGCACATGGTGGCTCACAACCATCTGTAATGGGGTCTGGTGCCTGGTGCCCTCTTCTGGCCTTCAGGCATACATGCAGAAAGAGTATTGTATACATAATAAATAAAATAAATGAATAAATAGCAGGGGAACCCCTTGCTGCCACTGCTGGGACAGTAACTGTCTCCTGTCAATCCCAACAGGCCACACTGTGTGCCCGTCGAGGCTGCATGGAAGCCATTGTGGCCCAGCTGGCCTCCGAGAGTGAGGAGCTGCATCAGGTACCCGGGGCAGGCTGGGAGTGGGTGACACCCCAGGGTCAAAGTGGGGGGGAAGGTCCTCTGACTGTCCCCGCCACCCTGTCCAGGTCGTGTCCAGTATCCTGCGTAATCTGTCATGGAGGGCCGACATCAACAGCAAGAAGGTGCTGAGGGAAGTCGGCAGCATGACCGCCCTTATGGAGTGTGTGCTGCGGGCCTCCAAGGTGAGCGTGGGTGGCATTGGAGAAGTCAGAGGAAGTCACCACAGCCTCTGTCGTGAGACACAGGCTTGGAATAGGGAGACCCTGGGGGGAATCAGGTAAACTGGATGACTGAGTCTGGGACTCCCAACCTAAAGTTCTGAAACCTCACTGCTGAGCTACCCCAGCCCCTCACTGGGGATTCTAGGCGGGGCTTCACCCTGACCACGCCCCCAGTCCCTCACTGGGGATTCTGGGGGGCTCTTTCACAGAGCTATTTTCAAACATATTATTCATATTACAGATATTCCAGGCTGTCCTGGAACTTGCTTGGCCCCCTCATGTTGACCATCCTTCCCTCCCATCGCAGGAGTCCACCCTGAAGAGCGTGCTTAGTGCTCTGTGGAATCTGTCTGCGCACAGCACAGAGAACAAGGCAGCCATTTGCCAGGTGGATGGAGCACTGGGTTTCCTGGTGAGCACACTCACCTACCGTTGCCAAGGGAACTCCCTGGCAGTCATTGAGAGCGGTGGTGGGATCCTGCGCAATGTGTCAAGCCTCATTGCCACCCGAGAGGACTACAGGTCAGTCTCCGCTATGATTCGCCTGGCTATGCAGAGGGTTGGGGCTAGGGGATGACATGGTGGGAGGGGGGGGCTGCAGGTGGCAGCTGCTACCTCATATGTACCGAGAGGCTCATTTTTGAAGATGTAACACACAATGTCTTAGGACTCTATGGTTCATTCTGATCACTGCCCATCCTTGAGGGCAGAGGCAGAGGCAGGAACCGTGGAGGTGTGCTGCTTACTGCTTGCTCAGCCTGCGTCCTTGTACATCAGGACCACAAGTCCAGGGGTGGCCCCTTCACCTGGGCTGTGTCTAGGCTCATATCCAGTTGACAAAGTGGATTACAAAAAACAGCACAAGAAGATGACACGGGAGGCCTGGCCTGAGGGCGCACGCCTTTAATTCCGGCACCGGGAAGGCAGAGGCAGGGGGTTCTCAGTGAGTTCGAGGCCGGCCTGGGCTACAGCAGTAGCTTCAGGACTACAGTGACAAACTCACCCTAGACTGCTGTTCCCCACTGAGGCAGGGTTTCTGTGTAGCCCTGGCTGTTCTGGAACTCACTCCGTAGACCAGACTAGCCTCAAACTCAGAGATCCACCAGCCTCTGCTTCCCACATGCTGGGACTAAAGGCGTGCGCCAGCCAGCACCCGGCCCTAGACTGGTGCTGGAGAAGTAATTCAGTGGCTAAACCACTGGTTGTTCTTGCAGAGGATCTGTGTTTGGTTCTCAGCAGCTGCAACCATCTGTAACTCCAGCTCCAGAGAATCCTGTGCCCTCTTCTTGCTTCTGTTGGCACCAGACACATGTAGTCAGGGCACAGACAAACATATAGGCAAAACACCTGTACACATAGAATAAAATAAACCGTGTTGTAAGTAATGTTCATAATAGGGGCAAGGCATGCTCCTGAACCCAGCACTTGGGAAGCACAGGCTAGCCGGGACTAACACATGAGATGATTTCTAAAAACAAATAAGAAAGAAAGGAAGAAAGAAAGAAAGAAAGAGAGAGAGAGAGAGAGAGAGAGAGAGAGAAGAAAAGAAACAAAGAAGAGAGGAGAAAGGGTGGGTAGGATGGGGTACTAGGTGCTTCCCAGTAAGAACTCTTAGCTAACCTGGGTTTAGTTCTCAGCATTAGATTGGGCAGCTCACCACCTGTAATTCCAGTTCCAAGGTTCTCTGGCATCGGTGGGGATTGCACACACATGGTGCACGGACTTTCATACAGGCAAAACACCCTTACACATGTGATAAAATCATTAATTAGCCAGGCGGTGGTGGCACACACCTTTAATCCCATCACTCAGGATGCAGAGGTAGGTGGGTCTCTGAAAATTCGAGGCCAGCCTGGTCTACAGAGCTAGTTCCAGGACAGCCAGGGCTACACAGAGAAACCCTGTCTCAAAGACCAAAGGTAAGGGCTGGAGAGGTGGCTCAGTGGTTAAGAGCACTAACTGTTCTTTCATCAGAGGACCTGGGTTCAATTCACAGTACCCACATGGTGGCTCAGTCTGTAACTCCAAGATCTCGGATACCCTCACACATACAGGCAAAACGCCAATGCAAATAAACAAGAAAAAGTAAATAAAAATAAGACCAAATAAGTTTTTAAAGATTTATTTATTTATTATATACACAATATTCTGCCTGCATGTATCCCTGTGGGCCAGAAGAGGGCACCAGATCTCATTACAGATGGTTGTGAGCCACCATGTAGCTGCTGGGAATTGAACTCAGGACCTCTGGAAGAGCAGGCAGTGAGTGCTCTTATCCTCTGGGCCATCTCTCCAGCCCCATAAGCTTTAAAAACAAACAAGCTAAATAAATAACACAGGCATGATGGTACGGGACACATGCCTGTGACCTGACACAGGGAGCTAAATGCGAGGGCAGTGCCAGCTAGCAATCGATTTTAAAGTTCACCTTGGCCTCCTCAGAGCCTTCCTCAAAACAAAACCAAACAACTGAGCATGTCACACAGTGTGGGGCGGCTATGCTTGCGCTACTGCTATTTCATTTTTCTCAAATTCAAACATGCGCCCAATCTAGCAGGTCCATTCTGATGGCAGGCATGACAGGGGTGTGGCTAAGTGTGACTAGCAAGGTGGGCGTAACTAGGCTATCTGCTAGCAACAGAGGTAGATGTGGTCGAGCAGGGGTCTGACAGGCGGGCGTGGGCGTGGGCGTGGCTAGGGCGCAGCAGGCAGAATGGGCGTGGCTAGAGCTCAGCAGGCAAGGTGGGCGTGGCTAGGGCACAGCAGGCAGGGTGGGCGTGGCGGGCCTAGGCGTTTAGCAACACAGATTTGGGACTGGCTTCATCCCAGGCAGGGGTAGACCTGACTTGGTTAAAGGCTCAGAGAGGTAGAAGTGGGTTTAGCGGAGCGAGGGGTGTGTGTGGCCAGGGTGAGCATGGCAGAGCAAGGTGAGCGTGACCGAGCTGGGAGCTGCGCTGGTGACTTCGGGGTATAGCGGATATGGGTTGGATGGCAGCATGACCTGATTTGCAGTGTGGTGTGGATGGTGGGCTCCACAGGGCTGGGGTACCCAAGTCCACCTTCCTTGTGCTCTGGGCTTCCCCAGGCAGGTGCTCCGTGATCACAACTGCCTACAAACACTGCTGCAGCACCTCACGTCACACAGCCTGACCATCGTGAGCAACGCCTGCGGCACACTCTGGAACCTGTCGGCCCGCAGCCCTCGGGACCAGGAGCTGCTGTGGGACCTGGGGGCTGTGGGCATGCTGCGCAACCTCGTGCACTCTAAACACAAGATGATCGCCATGGGCAGTGCTGCCGCTCTGCGGAACCTGCTGGCCCACCGACCAGCCAAGTACCAGGCAGCGGCTACGGCCATCTCCCCGGGCACCTGCGTGCCCAGCCTGTATGTCCGCAAGCAGAGGGCACTGGAAGCTGAGCTGGACACCCGGCGCCTGGCGCATGCGCTGGGCCACTTGGAGAAGCAGGGTCTGCCTGAGGTAGAGACCACTTCAAAGAAGCCCCTGCCACCCCTTCGCCACCTAGACGGGCTGGTGCAGGACTATGCCTCTGACTCTGGCTGCTTTGATGATGACGACGCGCCGTCTCTGGCTGCTGCGGCCACCACAGCCGAGCCCGCCAGCCCAGCGGTGCTGTCTATGTTCCTTGGCGGTCCCTTTCTTCAGGGCCAGGCACTGGCCCGCACTCAACCTGCCCGCCAGGGTGGCCTAGAAGCCGAGAAGGAGGCTGGTGGGGAGGCAGCTGTGGCTGCCAAAGCTAAGGCCAAGCTGGCGTTGGCGGTGGCTCGGATTGACCGACTGGTGGAGGACATCTCTGCCCTGCACACCTCATCAGACGACAGCTTCAGCCTCAGCTCAGGGGACCCTGGGCAGGAGGCACCAAGGGAGGGTCGTGCCCAGTCCTGCTCACCATGCCGGGGCACTGAGGGTGGGCGGCGTGAGGCCAGCAGCCGGGCACATCCTCTGCTGAGGCTCAAGGCGGCCCACACCAGCCTCTCCAACGACAGCCTGAACAGTGGTAGCACAGGTGATGGCTACTGTCCCCGGGAACACATGCGGCCCTGCCCATTGGCTGCATTGGCTGAGCACCACGATGATGCTTTGCGCGGGCAGAATCGGCCCAGCCGGCTGGACCTGGACCTGCCCAGCCGGGCTGAACTGCCTGCCCGGGACACAGCGGCCGCTGATGCCCGCGTGTGTACCATCAAGCTATCCCCAACTTATCAGCATGTGCCACTGCTCGACGGTGCCACTGGGACGGGTATCAGACCCCTCGTTGGACCCGGAGCCTCCCCAGGAGCTCGGAAACAAGCGTGGATACCTGCAGATAGCCTGAGCAAAGTCCCCGAGAAACTGGTGTCCTCTCCGCTGCCCGCGGCTAGCAAGGTGCTGCAGAAGCTGGTGGCACAGGATGGGCCGATGTCACTCTCCCGGTGTAGCTCACTGTCCTCTCTGTCTTCCACTGGCCATGCTGGCCCCAGCCAGGCTGAGAACCTCGATGACAGTGATTCATCCCTGGAGGGGCTGGAGGAGACCGGCCCTGGTGAGGCGGAGCTGGATGAGGCGTGGCAAGCGTCCGGGTCCACCTCTTTGCCCATGTCCATCCCAGCCCCCCGCCGGGGCTGCAGTCGAGGCCTTGGGGTGGAGGATGCAACACCATCCAGTTCATCGGAGAACTGCGTCCAGGAGACACCCTTGGTCCTGAGCCGCTGTAGTTCTGTGAGCTCTCTGGGCAGCTTCGAGAGCCGCTCCATTGCCAGCTCCATCCCCAGTGACCCGTGCAGTGGGCTGGGCAGTGGCACAGTGAGCCCCAGTGAGCTGCCCGACAGCCCCGGGCAGACTATGCCACCGAGTCGCAGCAAGACGCCACCAGCACCTCCTGGCCAGCCTGAGACCAGCCAGTTCAGCCTGCAGTGGGAGAGCTACGTGAAGCGCTTCCTAGACATCGCAGACTGTCGGGAGCGATGCCAACCGCCCTCGGAGCTGGACGCAGGCAGCGTGCGCTTCACGGTGGAGAAGCCCGACGAGAACTTTTCCTGTGCTTCCAGCCTCAGCGCGTTGGCCCTGCACGAGCTGTATGTTCAGCAGGACGTGGAACTGCGCCTGAGGCCACCAGCCTGCCCAGAGCGTGCAGGGGGTGGCGGGGGACACCCTCGGAGGGACGAGGCTGCCTGCCGCATGGACTGCCCAGCACCTGTTGGTTCTCGGGCTCGGTCTGCAGTTGATAAAGAATTGGAGGTACTGCGTGAATGTTTGGGAGCGGCCATGCCCGCCCGGCTCCGCAAGGTGGTCTCTGCCTTAGTGCCTGGCCGCCGCGCACTGCCAGTCCCCGTGTACATGTTAGTGCCGGCCCCGGCTGGGAACGATGACTCTGGCAGTGACTCCGCCGAGGGCACACCTGTCAACTTCTCCAGTGCTGCCTCGCTCAGTGATGAGACCTTACAGGGACCCTCCAGGGACAAGCCGGGAGGGCCTGGAGAAAGGCAGAAACCCACAGGCCGTCCCGGCCCTGCCCGGCAGGTCCGTGGGCACCGACCCAAAGCAACAGGCGCTGGTAAGAGTACAGAGCACACCCGAGGGGCGGGGAGGAACCGGGCACGATTGGAATTACCCCTCAGCAGGCCACAGAGTGCTCGATCCAACAGGGATGGCTCGTGCCAGCCCCGGACCCGTGGGGACGGCGCTCTGCAGTCACTGTGCCTCACAACACCCACAGAGGAAGCCGTGTACTGCTTCTATGACTCTGATGAGGAGCCCCCAGTCACGGCACCACCACCCCGGCAGGCGTCTGCCATCCCACGGGTTCTCAAGCGTGAGAAACCCACAGGCAGGAAGGAGACTCCATCCAGGGCATCAAAGCCTGCCACACCACCTGTGAGGGCTCAGCCCAGACTAATCGTGGATGAGACTCCACCCTGCTATTCCTCAGCTAGCTCCCTCAGTGAGCCTGAGGCCTCTGAACAGCCAGCCAGCCATCCCCGAGGCTGGGAACAGGCAGCCACCAAGGACCCAGGCCTGGGCAGTAAACGGGACAGCTCTCCTAGCCCCAGAGCAGAGGAGGAACTACTGCAGAGGTGTGTCGGCTTAGCCCTGCCCAGGCGCCGAACCCAAGTTCCCGGCTTGCGACGTCGCAAGCCCAGAGGTGCCCGGTCCGAGGTGCCGACCACTGAGATACCCCGGAAATGCCGTGAGGAGGTACCTGGCTCTGATCCAGCCTCTGACTTAGACAGTGTTGAGTGGCAGGCCATCCAAGAGGGTGCGAACTCCATCGTCACGTGGCTGCACCAGGCGGCAGCCAAGGCCAGCCTGGAGCCATCTTCTGAGTCTGACTCCCTCTTGTCTCTGGTGTCCGGGATGTCAGCAGGCTCCACTTTACAGCCCTCGAAACCCAGGAAAATGCGAAACTCTGGGGCGGAGGCTAGGGGTGTCTGGCGTCCAGAGAAACGGGGTGCAACTTCCACCAAGACCAGTGGGAGTCCACGGTGTCCTAGTGGCCCCGAGAAGCCAAAGGGTACCCAGAAAATGATGACAAGGGAGCCAGGAATGCTCCGGGGACGGACGGTGATCTACACAGCCAGCCCAGCCTCCCGGGCTCAGTCCAAAGGAGTTTCCGGCCCTTGTGCCACACCTAAGAAGATGGGAACATCTGGAACCACTCAGCCAGAAACTGCCACCAAAACCCCCAGCCCTGGACAGCAGCGTTCACGGAGCCTCCACCGGCCAGGTAAGATCTCAGAGCTGGCAGCGTTGAGCCAGCCACCAAGGAGTGCGACCCCTCCAGCCCGCCTCGTCAAGACGCCATCCTCAAGCTCCTCACAGACCTCGCCAGCTTCCCAGCCCCTACCCAGGAGGTCTCCTCTGGCCACTCCAACTGTAGGGCCTCTGCCTGGCCCTGGAGGGTCCCCCGTGCCCAAGTCACCGGCCCGGGCCCTTTTGGCTAAGCAACACAAGACCCAGAAGTCACCTGTTCGGATCCCATTCATGCAAAGACCAGTCAAGCGAGGGCCACCACCACTGGCCAGGCCATCCCCAGAGCCTGGACCCAGGGGAAGAACGGGGGCCGAGGGGGCTTCTGGAGTGCGCGGTGGTCGCCTGGGCCTAGTGCGCATAGCCTCAGCCCGCTCCAGTGGCAGTGAGTCCTCAGACCGCTCAGGCTTCCGCAGGCAGCTGACCTTCATCAAGGAATCCCCGGGGCTTCTTCGTCGCCGCAGATCGGAGCTGTCCTCTGCGGACTCCACAGCCTCCACCTCCCAGGCTGCTTCTCCCCGCCGCGGACGGCCTGCGCTCCCTGCTGTCTTCCTCTGCTCCTCTCGCTGTGATGAGTTGCGGGCGTCCCCACGGCAGCCCCTGGCGCCACAGAGAGCTCCGCAGGCCAAGCCAGGTCTTGCTCCACGTGCGCCCAGGCGCACCAGCTCCGAGAGCCCCTCCCGCCTGCCTGTGCGGGCACCTCCCGGGCAGCCTGAGACAGTCAAGCGGTATGCGTCCCTGCCACACATCAGCGTCGCCCGCAGGCCAGATAACGCTGTCTCTGTGCCCACCATCCATGCCAATACCACTCGCCGGGGAAGTGATGGAGAGACCAGGCCACTGCCCAGGGTGGCTGCACCTGGTACCACCTGGCGTCGTATCAAAGATGAAGATGTCCCCCACATCCTTCGTAGCACACTGCCTGCCACTGCCCTGCCCCTCAGGGGTCCATCACCTGAGGACAGCCCTGCTGGGACTCCACAGCGCAAGACCAGTGACGCTGTGGTGCAAACAGAAGATGTTGCCACCCCCAAGACCAACTCCAGCACTTCACCCAGCCTGGAAAGCAGGGACCCCCCTCAGGCTCTGGCCAGCGGCCCTGCGGCTCCATTGGGCAGTGATGTGGACGGGCCAGCCCTCACCAAGCCCCCTGCCTCAGCGCCCTTCACCCACGAGGGCCTGAGTGTGGTCATGGGGGGCTTTCCCACCAGCAGGCATGGGTCCCCCAGCAGGGCTGCACGAGTTCCCCCCTTCAACTATGTGCCCAGCCCTATGGTGGTGGCCACAGCGGCCAGCGACTCTGCCGTGGAGAAAGCCCCTGTTGCCTCTCCAACCAGCCTCCTGGAGTAGTGGGTGTAGGCCAACCTTCTGGAACATTCTCTCTTTGCCCCATGGCCCAGTCTGGGGGCTTGCTCTCCAGATGCCCTGAGTAGGCACAGCTGTGCCCTCAGAGCTCTGTCCAGCTCACATCTCTCTGCACCTTAGAGCCAGCCCTTGCTTCTATGCCTGGGGCTTGAGGGGATCGGCTGTAGACAGGCCACAGGGCACACAGCACCATTTTCTGAGGGACAAGAACTGTAGGCACTACAGTTACAGTTACAGTGTAGGCTGCACCCAGTGGGTGGGCTGGCACGGGCTGTGGTGAGGGTAGTGAGATCCTGGCAGCTGGCGCTACCTCAGCCCTGCACTGCTAAGCCTGTAATTAGTGCTGGGGTAATTGGTTAATGAGGACTCTGCCAGGCGTGTTTGCCTTCCCAGAGGCAGCTGGAGTGCTGGGTGAGGGGCGGAGCCAAGCTGTTCACCAAGCATCCCTTCATCGTGGCTGCGGAGAGATCGCCCAGGGTGACTCTGGGGACCTGCTAACCCCGTGTCCCTTCACTATCACAGAGGAGGGACTAGCTAGTGTCTGCAGGGAGGAGCCTGGTCCTTCCCATGGAAGTGTCAGGGTGTAGGATCCGCATCCCTGGCTCACCCAGTCTGGAATCCAGGTGGGAAGCCTGAACAGGGATCAAGATGGAGGCTGATAAAGACCCGAGGTAGGCAGGCATCTGAGGACCCAGGCTTTGGGTGTGTCTTCCTGCAGAGAGCACCGACAACCTCTCCCCTGTGGACCTGTAACCACGGCCATCGGCAGGAAGTGCTCCCAGAGAAGGACACTGTTCCTTGAGCTGGCCTCAAGCCCCTGCTGAGGGAAGTGGTTTTAAGAAAGGTTCTGGGAAGGACCACAGACGCCGCTGTCCTCCCCACGTCCTTCTTGTGGCGGGGGAGTTGACAGATCCACGATCATCATTGCCATCACACCTGGGTACACTGACAACTAGGGGCACCACTAGGGCCGACTCCACAGTGCTGCTGGTCCAGTCCAGAGATGCCTGGCATTTTCCTGGCTCAGGGCTCCGCCCCTAACCTGTTGGGGACACGCCACAGCAGGAATACCAGGTACCAAGTCTTCAACCCCAGGACCTTGCCTGCTGGACAGGGCTCCGGCAGAGCCCCCAGTCTGGCCTGTGGGGGACTGGCAGGGAGTGGCTAAAGCAGCAAGGTGACTCTGAGACCCCAGCTCATACCCACCATGCACCCTAGGGTGCCCCCGTGGTGGGACACAGCAGGAGACAGATGTCCAGCTGGGGCTGGAGAGGGGGAACCTTATCTGCAGACTGAACCTGTAAACCATGCACTGTGAGACCCCAGGGGGAGCAGAGGCTGGACCATGGTGCCAGCACGCAAGGCCCATCATTCTTCTAGCCTCCTGTCCTGTCGGCCATGTTTGCCTTCTCCACCCCACACAGTGGGGGACACACAAGCTATGGAGCAACATCCAGACCAGGGTAGGTAAGAGCTGGAACAGTGGCTTCTGAAGGGTTAACCAAAGCCAGGGGGCGGGGCTAGTCCGCCTCTGGAGTGTCCTCTGTCCTCCAGGTTGGCAATGGCTACAGGCACCATGAGCTGGAGACCAGTGGTCCACTGGGTGCTTGAACAGGGCAATACGCCCGATTACCTCACCTCCTGTCCTGTCTTTCACACTGTCCGGCGGCCAGTGTCATCCCCCTGCTCACATCTGGCTGGTTTGTCCTCTGCCGCGGCCCCACCTCTGTCCTGTCCTACTGGGTTAATATTCTGTACATACTGACCCCCAACCCCATGTACACAACATGACAGGACACCCAGCCTCGCTTCTGGTTCTCGTTCACATCTTTAATAAAGCAAGCCATTGAGTCGCTCTGGGTTATTAATCTTCAACACGGACTCTGGATGGGGGAGGTCATTCTAGAACTTTCTACTGCAGCCACAAGGCGCTGGCGCATGGGCCTAAGCTCCCTGCAGACAGACACATGCTAGAGCCAAGGTTGAGTCAGGTCAGCCAAACCACACCTGGCCATTTGCTTTTGGCCATCAGCCACTGACCACCTGTGGAGGTGGGGATCCGGGAACCCAGAGAAAACAGTGACCACTAGGAATGGGAATGGCAGGAATAAGTCACAAGCCAAGGCCATTTGGGACATGAGGAGGCATGTGGGGTGGCCAGCGCCTAAGGCGCAAAGGGGCTGAAGTGGACTTGGGCCCCAGTGATCCAGGGTCCAGCTCACGGAAGGCGGGCGTTGAGACCCAGAATGAACTCTCTGATGTTCCAAAAACAAAGCCTGCCCACTCCAGAGCAGCAGGTCGTCAGCAAGGTCAACTGAAGCTCCAGTCCAGAGGGTAATGTCCACCCCAGAAGGGTCCTGTGGGTGCCCAGCTGAGCCTGCAGGACACAGGCCCCCACAGAGATCCGTGCACTGTCACCCTGCCTTTGGGCTCCTCCCGTATTCCTGGACTCCCCAGAATGAAAACCCCCTAGCCAAGTTCCCTCCGCACAAGGGAGATGGGACCAGAGAGCAGGCAAGATGGCAGGACCCAGGAGGACCCGAGCCAGAAGGAGGTAGTCAACCACGGTGAGGCTGGACATACAGGTTCTGGCCTGCTGCAGATGTTGGGGATGGAGACCCTCGCTGCCCAGGCCAACATGAAGCAGGAAGTAGGAGCAGAGGGCTGGCCACTGTGGGGCAGGTTGGTTCTGAGCCCTGACCTCCGCCAAGTCCTAGACGCCACCCAGGCTGATGCCCCCATGAATGAGGCCATGCCCGTAAGTCCCACCCCAACTTTGAGGCCATCAAGGATGGAAGAGGGAACAAGGGCTCAAAGTCTGCCAAGGGAGCCAGTGCTGAGGCAGCAGATGGTGACAAGGGGCCCGGCGCCTTGTCTAGGGGCCCTCCTTGTCTAGGAGGTGGCTGAGGTCACCCGGCTGACATCCTGTTCTAACCTCTCATCAGCCTGCCGAAGGTCCTCGAACTTCTGCCTCAGTGTGTCCCCCGCCTGCTGCAGCCTCTCGTTCATGGCCACATAGGCCCGGCTCTGTTGGTAGAGCTGCTCGAGCCGGGCCTCAGGGTCCTCGGCCCTTGGAGATAGATCTGGGGGTTCTGGAGAGGAGAAACGGTGGTCAGGGGTTGGAAGTCATCCTTGGCTACACAGTGAGTTGGAGCCCTGCATGGGCTACATGAGACCTGTCTAGGCCCTAGAAAATAGTCAGGTCTGACAAAACCCCATGCTTCAGGAGTCACCGAGAGGACAGGACCGTTGCTGTCCCACCCAGGACTGCTTGGGTTCTTGGATTCTAGGGGAATCGCAGAAAACAGC
This sequence comes from Myodes glareolus, assembly GCF_982192425.1. Classification (NCBI taxonomy): domain Eukaryota; kingdom Metazoa; phylum Chordata; class Mammalia; order Rodentia; family Cricetidae; genus Myodes; species Myodes glareolus. Next base: position 108,649,199 of record NC_142033.1, on the reverse strand, counting down.
CCCCGCACGTATCGTTTCCTCAGATTTCCACGTAGGAGCCACTGGGGTGGGTTTTTTTTTCCTTTTTCCCTTTGAGACAAGGTTTGAACTCACAGCAATCCTCCCGCCCCTGACTCCTAGGTTGGCTTAAGTCATCAAGCTCGCCGGCCCTTCACCTTTGCTTCTGGTGACGCACTTGACAGAGTCTGAGAGGGTCGCTAACAGAGATCGTCCCTGGGCCCTGGCTGCAGTCAGGTTTGCTCCTACCTTCTGGGGTCAAGGCGGTGAAAACAGGGTCGTTGGGGGGCGCCCCTCGCACGTCCTCCAGGATCTGCTCCACCGTGGGCGGCGCGGGGCGCGTGGGCAGCACCACGCGTTTCTTGCCTTTGGAGCTCATCGTGCAGGCGGAAGAGCGCGCGCTGGCAGCAGGTCCGCTCTCCACTTGGCCTTCCCACCCCGCGAACCTTTATGCACCCGTTACGGCCCTGTGCCGAGGCCCTTTCCTCGTCTCGCCTTCTCCTCTCCCGGGGTCTCAGAGTTTGGTTTAAACCCGGCCTGACTGAACCTCCTAAAACCCCTACTCCAAATCGCCACAACTTCCGCTTCCTGTTTGAGCGCCGCTCCGTTCTTGCACTTCCGGTCCTCTCCAACTCCGCTCCTCGGGAAACACTTCCCCGGTCTTAAAGAGCCCTAGGCCTAGACGTTCCTAAGAGCAGTCTAAAAGGATCAAAGGCTTTCCCTGACCACAAATGGCAAGAGGCGCGAGTGCTGAGCGTGAGTTCGAGTCCCCCTGGCTGGGCAGAAACTAGGAGTCAGTGTCTAACCACTGCCAGGTACACAGTGGGCGCTCAATAAATACTGGGTGGTGCCTATCCACAGGGTAACATGTTCCAGGGACCTTGTTTCCTTGTCCTGAGTGGTAGCGCATGCCTTTAATCCCAGCACTCGGGAGGCAGAGACAGGCGGGTCTCTGAGTTCAAGGCCAGCCTGGTCTACAGAGTGAGTTAATTACTCAGTCTCGAAAACCAGCACCAACAGCAACGAAAGAAAGGAAAGGGAGAAAAGAGCTAGTCCTCTGCTCGTGGCTGTGATATCTCAGCCAGTCGTCTGCTCGTGGCTGTGGTATCTCAGCCAGTCATCTGCTCGTGGCTGTGGTATCTCAGCCAGTCCTCTGCTCGTGGCTGTGGTATCTCAGCCAGTCCTCTGCTCGTGGCTGTGATATCTCAGCCAGTCCTCTGCTCGTGGCTGTGATATCTCAGCTAGTCGTCTGCTCGTGGCTGTGATATCTCAGCTGGTCTGCTCCTAGTCTTCTGCTCGTGGCTGTGCGGAATCTCGGCACTGGGATGGGAGGTGGGCTGTACTTTGGCCCAGGCTCTCTCCTCCCACCGGGGTTCTCTGGGCCTGGAGTAGTCTTTTTACTCCCTTTATTTCTCTTTAGTCCTCCAGGGGCCCTTGTCTTATTTGGGTGACCCTGGGCACCCCTACCCTGAAGGACACCACAAACTTGACATCTATTAACTTTTATTTGCCAACTATGAGGTCAGACATGGGGCTTGTGGACAGTTCTGGACAGGAAGGGACAGAAGGTTAGTGGCTGTGGTTTGACCTCTGTCCACTGCACCCCTTGTCCTGCTCCAAAATGCGTAAGGAGACACCTCTTCCACTGGGAGTAGCCATGCCCACGCAGTGGGCTGCTGCTGATCTGCCAAGGCCTTCTGGGGCAGGGTCCTATTCCAGCCTAGGAGTGGGGCCTAGGGGTACCACCCTCTGTTCTTTGAGTCAGGCATCTCTGGTTTCCCAGCCTTCAGGGTCTCGGGCATTGGGGTGTCTAGCCTAGGGTGGGTGGGCCTTCCTCAAGCCGAGAGGGGTCTCCTGAAGGCCCTGGCCAGCCGGGCCAGCACCATGGCCCAGGACTGGTAGCTGGGATGGCCGCCAGAGGTAGCAGGCCTTGGAGGAGCCCTGGAGCTCGTCCAGCATGAAGGACAGGGGACAGGCAGCATAGCTGCTGGTCAAGCTGCCTCAGCAGGTGTAATAGGAGGGTGACAGTTGACCTGTCTCTCGGTCACTGGCTGCGCTGTGTGGCTGTAGAGCCACCACCACTCTCAGCTAGAGATGAGGCAGAGCCAGGCCAGGATGGTGGAGGAACTGTGGCTTTCTGTATGGGGCAGAAGGGAGACAGGGATGAGGCTGCAGCTGGAGGTACAGTCAGTGCCCACCCGCCCATCCCGGGGCCGCTGCGCCTCCTCCCCCAACAAGTGACCATGCGCTGCGGCCACTCACCCTGGCACAGCCCCTCTGTGTCCCTCTGCACACACGCGCGGCTGGTCACCTGGGGGCCCTGAGGCCGCGCGGTCATGTCCTCGGCCGTCCCATACAACAGCAACGTGTAGTAGAACAGAGTTCCTGGGCAGGGGTCACGGGGGTCACGGTGGGCACCAAGGGGGACAGGCTGTCAGCAGCCTGCCAGGCTCTGTAGCCAGTCTCAGTGGCTCCCACCCAGGGCCCCATGTCAGCTGAGCCTGGCTGCTATCCACCTACTGTGCCAGTGGCTGGAGGCCCTCACTTCCTCAGGACAACTGCACCTACTGTGTGCTAGTATCTGGACTCCCCAGCTTCCCAAGGAATGTGCTAGTGGCCAGACCTCATCATATCCCTCAAGTGGATAATACCTTGTTGTTTACCCCTGGTCAGACCACCCCCGTGATTCTTCCAGGGTTTTGCACACCTACTGTGTACTGATAGCCAGATTTCCCTCCTTTCCTCAGGTGACTGCACCTACTGTGTGCCACTGTGCTCAGACCCCCACCACCATACACTTCCTTCAGGGAACCTTATACCTACTATGCACCAATGGCCAGATCCACACTTCCCCCATGGTAGTACACCTACTGTGTGCCAGTGGCCAGAGCCTCCCTCCCCCATATTGCCCTACTATGTACCGGTGATTGGGATTCAACCATCCTCTAGGTAACAACACCTGCTGTGTGCTAAAGTAACCATTACATGGTCTCTCCAAGAAAACCTCTGGGTTGTGGGACCTGTACCTGTAGGTCAACCAAAACAGAGTCCCCAGCCTGGCAGACACAGCCCGGCAGGCACAGTCCAGCAGGCACAGCCTGGCAGCAGCCCACTCTCTCACCTGTGTTAAAATAGTAGCCCTTGTTCTCCAGACCCAGGGTCCACAGGCCCTGTGGGTCCTCATCCCAATAGTGGGTGGACATGAAGATCCAGTTCTTGTAGCCTTGGCTGCTGATATCCAAGGGTCTGAGGACAAAGGGTGGTACGGGAGAGACAGGAAGGTGGTGGTAACACGTCTCTTCTGAGTCCCACCCGCGTAGGGTACCACCTGCAGGAGGCTAGGCAGGGCTCCACTCGCCCACAGGGTCCCTTGGGAGGATTTCACACCTGATGGCCACGAGCGTGGAGCGCGTGCCCATGGGGCTGGTGAGCGAGATCTCCAGGTCCCCGCGGCGGCTGTAGGAGAGGGACAGCTGGACCTGCACGTGCTCGAGCGAGCGGATGAGGCGGTGCGAGCCGTCGGAGCACGCGGACACGTTCTTCCTCACCAGCATCCGAGGCAGGATGGAGCTGGTAAGGTGAGGACGGTCCTGGGGGCCTGCCGTGGGCCGGGTGGCGCCCGGAGGCGGGTCTGGGTGGGGGGGTCGAAGGACCTGAGGGCACTCTCCTTCTTTAGATGGGTAAACTGAGGCTTTGGGACATTTTTCCTGCCTTGGACTAGGGTGAGGAGGTAGGGGAGGAGGGAGGCTGCAACATCGGGCACGGTTGGACCAGCCTCCTTGGAATGTGGGAGGGGCCTCCCTCCTGTGGGTGTGACTGGGGCTTCCCCTAGTGGGGCAGGGTGGGGGCGGAGCCTTCCTCACGTTGGGGTGTGCACCACCCGAATGGCACATTTCTTCTGTGGCTGCGTGGGCAGCCACACGCGAGCCAGGTCCACCAGCAGCCCTGCGTCCAGCAGCCCGTAGCCGTAGTGGTGGCTCACTGCGCGGGAGGGGTAGCCGTCACTCGCCCTGCATGCACGGCGCCCCGGTCCTCTCCCTGGCCCCGCCGCACCTTGGCGCCCCACGCCGTTGATCCTCCAGTCCTCTGCCTGCAGCTGCGCCGGCCTGGACGCGCGGACCACCAGGTGCTGTAGGTCCCTCCAGGTCAGGAGCGGGCTGGGGGGGCGAGGGCGGGTGAGCCGGGCGCCGCCCGTGGGGGCGGGGCGGTGGGCGGGGCCCCACGGTCACCTACTTGGCCTCCAGAGCCAGAGCGATCATGCCAGCGGCCAGCGGGGCGGAGGCCGAGGTGCCCGTGTGTTTGTCGGTACACTGGTGGTGCAGGTCCGTGGTGACCTGGTGACAGACAACAGAGGGATCTTGAGCCCAGTGCGCGGCCCAGATGGAGGATTTGTTTGGAAGGTACTGGGGACTAAGTTCACAAAGTGCTGAAGATTGAGCTAAGTATGAAGACACCGAGGACTAAGCTCAAAAGGTACTAAAAGCCCCAGCCAGGCCTGGTGATGCAGGTGCTCAAACCCAGCACTTGTGGAGCTGTGGCAGGCGTAGCTGGGACTTCCAGGCTAGCCTGGTTTATGTATGGTGAATACGAATGACTAAGTTTAACAAGTACTGAGGACTGAGCTCAACAATTACTAAGGGCCGAGGTTTAAAACTGCTAAGGACTAGTTTCCAAAACCACCGAGCATTGAGTTCATAATGATACACGGCCCTACATCTCCAAAAAATACCAAAACCAGACCGGCTGTGGTGGCTCACTCCTTTAATCCTAGCCCTTGGGAGGCAAAAGCAGGCAGATCTCTGAGTTCAGGACCAGCCTGGTCTACAGAGCGAGTTCCAAGACCGCCAGGGCTATACACAGAGAAACACCAGTGTTTGACTCGAAAACACCAAGAAAAGAAAAAGTGCCGAATTCTGAGACTTAGTCTCAGCAAGTGCCCGAACCCTGGTACTTGGCCCTGGTTCTTCAATCTGGGGGACAGAAATGCTGAGGCAGGAACCACAATTGCAGACACCAGGTGGGTAGGGGCGAGGTGAGTGACGTGTGGCGTGCGAGACCTGGGATGCAGAGGCACTGGCGCAGATTTTGCCCAGGGAGGCAGAGGAGTTGCTAAGTGGGCCGACATGGTTGCGTCTAGTTTGGAAGGGGATCGGAGGGGCTGTGAGGGTGGGGAGGAGCAGGCCTGTGTGGGCTAGGTCTTGTGGAGTGGGGCTTGCTTTGGGGGGGATTGGTATCAGGTGAGATGGGCCGTCTGCCAGGTTGAAGCCTGGGGGCGGGGTCTGGTGAGGTCTATACGGGGGCGGGGCCTGTGCTGCGGGTTTGGCTGGGTGCTCACGATCTGTGGGTCGGTAGCCACTCCGCTGCTGAAGGTGGTGGTGAACGTGGAGGCGCAGGCCTCGCTGTACCAGGGCACTTGACCCTGCCGCGTGGTGCTGCCCACTGACAGTGTGTGGATGCTGTTGGTGTAGCCGTCACAATTGCAGTTGTCGTAATGGAGGCCACCGTTTCCCGAGGCCCAGATGAACAGTGTACCCAGTCCTTGGCGGCCCTGCGTCGGGAGTGACCCAGGAGAAGTAGTCAGCCCTTCAACCTCAGGGTTGGGGCCCCTCCGCCCACGGTGCGCTCTCTGTGCACCTTGGTCACGCCACGCCTGAAGGCCTCCCGAGTGAGGATGCCTGGTCCGTCCACCGTGCGACCATCATCCTCGGGCCCCCAGCTGGCGCTATAGATGTGTATGTGCTGCGGCTGCAGGCTGAGGGACTGCGCCTCCACGATGTCCGTGATGGTTCCATCCAACATGCGCACGCCTGCACGGGTGGGCGTGGGCCTTGCACCAGCACCAACACTACCTGCCCCACTAGGCCACCTCCCTGCCACCTTTTATTCACCCTCAGCTTGGGGCTTGGTACCGCCCAGCAACCAGTGGTGGGAACCGGGGAGGGGTTGAGAGTGGTGTTCCTCTATTGATCAAGCTTATCCTCAGATCCCCCAGCCTCCACCCCTGGTACCTCCAATTCTGGCGTTGAAAGCCACACCAGCACCACAGAAGCCATTGTTAGCTGTGGCAGACACCTCCCCAGCGCAGCGGGTCCCATGCCTGATTCCAGGGCAAGGAGGAAAGTAGTCAAGTGTCATAGCCCACCGTGGCACTTCTGCCGGCTGAGGGAATCCCTGGTACAGCAGCGCCTAGCTTACCGGTTCTCATCGCTGGGTGTGTAGCGAGGCTGGGGGTCTGGGTCATAGTCATTGAAGTCATAGCTGGCCAGAGGGTCCTGGAGAGCAGGCAGGGAAAGAAAGATGGAAATGAGGTGAGCCTGATTGGATCTGGGGACGGGCCCTGCTGCCCAGACACCTGGAGGGCTCACATAATTATATATACAGTGTTCTGCTTGCACGTAAACCTGCAGGCCAGAAGAGGGCACCAGATCTCATCACAGATGGCTGTGTGTCACCTTGTGGTTGCTGGGAATTGAATTGGGGACCTCTAGGAAGAACAGTCAGTGCTCTTAACCTCTGAGCCAGCTCTCCAGCATAAGTACTTACATAATTAGCCCAGAGGTCTGGGTGGTCCTTCTCAATGCCGTCATCCAAGATGGAGATCACCACTCCCCGGCCGGTCAGTCCCTGGTTCCAAACCTTCAGAATGTTGAGATCTGGCTGTATCTCGTTGTTCTAAAACAGACCAAGATGAACCTGGGGTCAGTGGGGTTCAAGCTGGCCCCCTGTCCACTCAGTCCAGCCCAAGTGCTTACCATGTACCACTGCTTGGAAAACCAGGGGTCCGTGGGCACCACCAAGGAGCGCTTCACCCGCCGCTTCAAAGTCTGTTGCTCAAACCACTGCACCTGCAGAGGGACACGGGTTGTGCTGGATCATCACCACCTCTAGGGCTATGGGAATGTAGGCAGGAGGGCTGTGAGCCTCCATGGAGGTCCTTGCTGAGAGACAGGAATGTTGGCTTGAACTGCTCTTTGGGTGCCCATCAACCTCAAGCTGTGTGATCGGAAACTGCTGAGGCCCAAGGATGCAGCGTGAAGCCACTGGGGACGGGTGTGGGTCTTCTGGTCCCCACCCCACTCCTTCCTGGTTCTAGATCCTTCTTGCTGAGTCCTGCTGGCTCCCTCCTGCGGCACTAGTTTTTGTTTTGAGACAAGGTCGCATGGCTGGCCTGGAAATCACCGTGGAGACTAAGCTGGCCACCTTTGCAATGCCGACGTCACTCCCAACCCAGCAGAACTTTGGAAATCCACCACTTAAACACACTTTCTGGGTCAGGACACCCCGACACCATGACAGTTTCCACTGCCTTCATGTGTCTGTTCTCTTGTTTTTCATTTGTTCTCTCTCTCCCTCCCTCTCCCTCTCTCTCTCCCTGTTCCCTTCTCTCTCCCTCTCTCCCTTTCCCTTCCTCTCTCCCTCTCTCACCCTCTCTCTCCCTCTATCTCTCTCTCTCCCTCTCTCTCTTCCCTCATCCCTCCTCTGTGTGTGCGTATATGTGCACCATAGCCCATGTGGACGCCAGAGAACTATGGGGGCTGGAAGATGGCTCAGCAATGAAGAGCACTGGCCACTCTTGCGGAGGACCGGGGTTCAATCTCCAATGTCTACATGGAGGACCGGGGTTCAATCTCCAATGTCTACATGGTGGCTCACAAGCACCCGGGACAGGTTCCAAGTAGATCTTGTGCCCTCTTCTGACCTCCTCAGCACCTGCATCTGTCCGTGGTACACAGACAAGCAGGAGAAACACTAATACACATTAGTCAAAAGAAATACACATTTAAAACATGTAAATCTTATAAAACCATGGGAGCCAGTTTTGTCTTTCCACTCTGTGGATCTATGTCTGTCTCTGTTTCCTGAGGTAGGGGCTCATGTAGCTAAGGCTGGCCTTGAACTCTCTGTGGCTAGCCTTGAAATCCTGACCCTCTGCCTCCACTTCCCTAGTGCGGGGATGACAGGTGTGAGCTCTCATGCCTGGTTGAAGTGCACTGACTGGGACCCGGGACTGCCTGCTTGTTGAGCAAATGCTCCACCCACTGAGCCTCAGCCCGTCGTGTCCGTGCCCCCCACCCACGCCTGGTCCAGCATCACCATATCTATGGCCCCTCTGGCAGTCAGCCTGCTCCTCACTGAGCGAGGGCCTTAGCATATTCTGCTCTGCCAATACCAGCTCAAGTCCCCTTCTCCTCACACCTCCTTACCTCCTTCTTACTCTCATGAGCCACGTTCTCCTGTCCATCCACCCATCCAACTCATCTCATCTCTTTGCCCTATTCCTCCCATTTGTCTCCATTCTCTTCTGGCCTCTTACAGCTCTTACAGCTAGTTTACAAATGTGTGGCCTTGTTTGAGAAGGAATGTCACTGGGAGGCGGGTGGAAGGCTCTGAAGTGAATTTCCCGGTTAGCTCTCTCTGCCCCCTTTTGTGAATGAGGATGCAGGCTATCAGTCACTGCCCCAGAGTGCCAGCCTGCTTGCTTGCTGCCATGTTCCCCTACATGGTGGGCATAGACTCACCCTCTGATGCTGTAAGCTCTAATAAACTCTTCCTTCTCTAAGCTGCCTTGGTTGTGGCATTTCTGTCACCGCAATAGGACAGTAACTCAGGCAGTTCCTGGTGCTGAAGGTGAGCACATCTTCGGTGTATCTCGTAATCATATATGGCTCACACTGCCACAATTCCGTGCCAGTTCCTTGAATGCCATCTACGGGCTGTTCCCAATGGAGGACTGGCCTAATGTGGATGCTTCCTAGAGAAGCACCTGAAACACCACGGGCTCTGCGCCCAATTCGCCGCACACTCATCCACTCCAGGTTCTTCTCTTGGGCACGGTTCCTTCCCTATATCCTATGGCTTGGAGTGGGAAGGAGCAGCATGAGAAGAGTCTGTCCTTGAGAAGCTGGGCAGGGGCCCTCAGTAAGAGCTCCCCCACAAATGCCGTGTTGTGGTAGGTGCCATGCTACATGACTTCCCCAACCAGGTCCCACTTCACAAACCTACGGGTCACTCATAAAAACGAGAATGACAGAAGGTGGCTTGGTTGGCCTTAGGAGATGGCAAACAGGGGCGCACTCACATTGGGCTCTTTCTTTAGGCGCAGACGGTGGCCCCAGTGTGGGGTCAGGGACTGCTGGGCCACACCCCGGTGTCGTAGATGGAAATACTGGTCGTCAGGGAAGATCTGGGAATGTGATGGACAGAGGCATTGCTGGGACCTGGCTCCTTTGATGGAGTCCCCAAGAATGGCGTGCACTCTCCGGGGCATTATAGGCCTCGATGTGGTGCTCAGATGAGGGTTGCAGGATCCCGAATTGAACACGGAGGGGCATACAGACACGTTCTTCATATCTGGGGAGATCTTGGGAACCTCCCTCCCATATGTCTAGATCTGCGGTCCTTAAGGTCCCCACCCCAGGTCCCATCCATCCAGGTCCCACCCACCTGTCCCAGGTTGACGAAGCCAAATTTACGTGCCAGGCGCTCAGCCTCCTGGTAACCTTTGGTCACCCGCACGGCCCAGCTGCTGACATAGATGGGAGCCCAGGCTGAAGCCCACCCCACAGCCAGGAGGGCCAAAGCCAGACCCAGCCACAGCGCGGTCGGGAAGGGCCGCATAGCGGGGGGCGGGGCGGGGGGCGGGGCCTCAGGAAGCCACCTCATCCCTGACACCATAGCAACCCAGATTCTTTCAGCTCCCAAGGAGCCTTGCGGTTCCCTCTGCCCCCACCCAGGAGGGGTAGGAATATCCCACATGGAGAGACATCCAGACAGACCTAAGCGTTCGTGAGCCTCAGTTTCCCAATTTATACAAGGACAATCCCTCCACCTGGCCTAAGGAGCAGTTGCAAGATCACAGGGGCACCCTCAACCTTTTATTTGGCCCCGCCCACTTTTCTCCACGCCCCTCCTTCGAGAATCAGCCCTGCCTCCGCACATCTTCCAATCAGCATCGTGTGATCCAGTGTAGTCCCCGCCTCCTTTGTGATAAACCCCGCCTTCTGTGGTCTGTCCAATCAGCGCTGTCTTTAGCCGGGTTCCGCCCACCTGTTCCTCATCTAGCTCCACCCACCTCACCGCTCTTCGTCAATAATCTACGACTTGTCCAATCAGTACCGTGCCACTCCCTCTTGACCAATCAACGCACAGGCAGCCTGGGGCCCCGCCCCCTTCGGCCTCCTCATGATCCGGCCGGCCTCCGCCCTGGCCAGAGGGCAATGCGGCGGGGGGAAACGGGGCAGGCCCCACCTCCTTTGTCCGCCTTGCCCTCCTATTGGCCAGAGTCGGGGGCTGGGGGCGGAGCCAGGGCGGGGGCCCGAAAGTAGCGGGCCGGGGGCGGGGCGGGGCGGCGCGCGGGAGTCGAAGGCTGTTCGCCCTCGGCGAAGCCGGTGCGCGAGGCTGCGAGTGTGCTTGAGCGGCCTGCCCCGGGCCCGCCGCTGCCATGGACGGTCTGCGCCAGCGCTTCGAGCGTTTTCTAGAGCAGAAGAACGTTGCCACCGAAGCGCTCGGAGCGCTCGAAGCCAGGACCGGTGTAGAGAAGCGGTATCTCGCCACGGGTGAGCCTCCTGGAGAGGGGTGCAGGTCATGGGTCCCCGATGGGCACATGAGGTCCTGGATTCCATCCCTGGAAAGGGTGCATGGCCGGGATGGGCATCTTGAAGTTTTGGGTCTCCGACGAGTTATGGGAGGTCCTGGGAACTCAGACCTAGCTGTGGTATCTCTAAAAGGTACTCACATCCCGGGTCCCTGAGGACCTCTACAAGGCTGTAAAGACTCAGACCGGGAAGGAGTGTATTTCTCAGGTCTCCGATTGTCCTGGTGAAAGGCCTCATAAGGTTCTAGGCACCCAGACCTGGATTTAGGGTTCCATCCTGCATGGGAAGGGGTGCACAGCTGGGTCTGCAACAGGAAACCAAGATGTCCTGAGACCCCATCCATGGAAGGGGAACATGTTCTGGTTTCCCCATGAGCCCTGTCGTTATCTGGGGACTCTGAGCTGCCTTATTCTAGATTCTGGAGAAGAGGGACTTTAATTTACCTGCCTCTGCTCCAGAGTCTTTGGAAAAGGCTACCCTAGTGTCTCGAAGCACTCTCCAGTGCAGCCTGCGTGCCAGGTCCCAAGTCCCTCCAAGTCTGGTTTTTCCAGTGGTCAACTGGCCCCTATGTGGGTGGAGAAACAAGAATCACCCCTACTCAATCCTCTATGCGTTCCCAGCCCCTTCTTGAATGTTCTCATGGAGAAATGATCCCATACATCTCTGGAACACGAAGACTGACCCAGCACCCCCTCTTTGCCCCAACACAATACCTTTGAGTCAATATTTGTTGAGCTGAGGTACCAGCTGGGATCTGGGGGATGGGGAGTCTGAGGGAGGGACCGTCCAAGCATCCCAATTATAGGTCCGTTCTATTTCCAGGTCCTTTGTGCAGGTGTGGTAAGGGCCCCTGTGTGTCTTCCCAAAGTGATTTTCGTGTGCTCCCTTTGTGTGTCTTTAGAATCCCACAGCCTGAATCACACGACCCTGGGGGTCTGTGTGAAGGGCTGTGTCACAGGTAATGAAGTGCCTTCTCCAGACAGACAGATCCCAGGAGTTCTGTGTGCTCTCACTTCCCCACCAGCTAGAGGGTGGGCCCCGCACCCCAGAGTGTGTACCCTGCACCCCAGAGTGTGTGCCCCGCACCCCAGTGTGTGTGGGACCTGATGGCTGTGCAGGTCTCAGGTACAGGCTGTGACCTCTGTTCTGGCTTTTCACATCATTAGGGAAATTGCATCACAGTACCCTGGGAGGGGGTGGCCAAGAGGGCAACAGCTTGGGTGGCATCAGGAAGGAAACTGAGGCACAGTTGTCCATCACCTCCACATCCCACACCCTCTGCCACCGCCTCCTCTCCCTGCCCTATAGGCTTGGTTCCACGGTTATCTTCCTCCTGCTGAGGTTGCAGTTAAAGAGATTGAGGGGACCAGTACACTGGGACAGTCCTTCCCCCACCAATGCTGGAGACAGGGTGATGTCCCTCTCCTGCTTCAGGACCCTTAGCTAAATAGAGAGAAATCTTAGGTTTCAACTGCCCCAAATGGCCATCCTGTGCCCCCAGGCACTAAATAAAGCAGGCCTTTGGACTCAGGGCAGTGATGGGAAGGTCACCCTGGTCAGCTGGGGCTCCCCTCCTGTCAGTCTCAGATCCCAGGATAAGACCCAGAGCAGGTGGAAGGAGGGGCAGGGACTCTCTGACCTTAGACCCAGAAGCCTGTGTCCCAGCAGATAACAGGCTGGGGGAGGAAGGAGGAGACAGCTCAGTCTCAGCTACCCTGAGGGCAAAGGTCCCTTCCACCCACTCCAGCTCAGCCCCGCCTCTGTCCTTCACTGGACTAGATTAGACCCCAGGTCCCCCCAAGCACTTTTTCACGTGGCCCTTTCTACAGCAAGTGTACAGTGGCAATGGCGTGTGGGAGCCCAGGCTCTTCATTGCTGAAAATGTCTTAGTGGCCAAAAGAAGGTTCCCTACAGTGTGGCCAGGGAGTCAGCGCCAGCTGTACCTGCACGTGGACGATCCAGCCTTGTGCAGAGACCTGGTCAGGTGAAACTGTAGAACAAGGAACCTTGCTTGTTTGGGGGATTTCTAGTGCGTGCGCACAAGAAAGAGAGGCACACAGAGACAGACAGACAGACAGACAGACAGACAGACACACACACACACACACAGAGTTTTCTCCTTCCATCCCATTGTTCCAACAATCAGATTAGGTGTCCCTGATTACTTGGCAGGTGCCTTTACCTGCTGAGCCCTCTTGCTGGCCACTCTCCATTTGCTCTGGAGATGGTGAGTTCGCTGAACATTGATTGTCAGATGACATTCAAGGAGCCTTTCGTCTGTGCTGTCCTCCGCCAAGTGCTGGGGTGACCTATGCACTGCAGCGAGACCATTTTTTTTTCCCCTGCCACAGAGTTTAAACTGATTTTTTGTTTGTTTGTTTGTTTGTTGTTTTTTTTTTTTTTTGCAGTGAGACCATTTTTGTCTTGTTGGTATGCGCTGCGGTCCAAAATCAAGCCATAATGCTTGCACAGAAAGCATTTTACCCACCGCATTACCCCAAACCTTTTTAGGTAGTGGGATCTGAGACGTGGCCTCTCATAGCCCAGGCTGGCACTGACCTCACTAGTAGCCAAGGATGACCTTGTATACTCTATCATCCCAGCATTCCTGAGGCTGAGATAGGAGGAGCCAGAGTTCAAAGCCAGCCTGGGCTACAAAACTAGCAGGCATTCTCAAAAAACAAACAAAAAAAGCAAAAACTTAGCCAACATGGCAGAGTGCGCTTTTCATCCCAGTGCTGAGGTAGAAGCAGGCCGTTCTCCATGAGTTTGAGGTCAGCCAGGGTTGCAGCATGAGACCCTGGCTCAAAGAAGAAGAAAAAATCAAAACTGAGTCTTAGCAGGGAGCTGAACAAGGTCCCTGCCCGCTCTGGGGCACTCCCCATGAGGGAGGTGCAGCAGACATGGGACTGAGGGTGCACTGCCCAGAGTGTCCCCAGGGAGGAGGGGCAGGCTGCATCAGAAGCATTGCTGGCCACACTTGTCTCCTCAGGAGCTCTCGCACTTCTAAGCCTGTATCTTCTGTTCGGCTACGGGGCCTCTCTACTGTGCAATGTCATCGGATTTGTATACCCCGCATATGCTTCGTGAGTGCAGCAGGCAGTCCGCGGGTGGGGGTCTCTGGGGGCTCCTCAGGAGCACCAAAGCAGACATGTGCATTCCCATCTGAGCAGAGTCAAAGCCATCGAGAGCCCAGCCAAGGAAGACGATACTGTGTGGCTAACCTACTGGGTGGTGTACGCCCTGTTCGGCCTGGTCGAGTTCTTCAGCGATCTACTCCTGTTCTGGTTCCCTTTCTACTACGCGGGCAAGGTGGGCAGGCCGTCAGCCCTGACAGGGACCAGCAAAGGAGCGGGACAGGGCCCTGTGTGACAGTGTGGTGTGTCTCCATGTGGGCTAGGGCCCTGTATGTGACAGTGTGGTGTGTCCCATGTGGGCTAGGGCCCTGTGTGTGACAGTGTGGTGTGTCTCCATGTGGGGCAGGGCCCTGTGTGTGACAGTGTGGTGTGTCCCATGTGGGGCAGGGCCCTGTGTGTGACTGTGGTGTGTCCCATGTGGGGCAGGGCCCTGTGTGTGACTGTGGTGTGTCCCATGTGGGGCAGGGCCCTGTGTGTGACAGTGTGGTGTGTCTCCATGTGGGGCAGGGCCCTGTGTGACTGTGGTGTGTCTCCATGTGGGGCAGGGCCCTGTGTGTGACAGTGTGGTGTGTCCTGTGTGGGGCAGGGCCCTGTGTGTGACAGTGTGGTGTGTCCCATGTGGGGCAGGGCCCTGTGTGTGACAGTGTGGTGTGTCTCCATGTGGGGCAGGGCCCTGTGTGACAGTGTGGTGTATCCTGTGTGGGGCAGGGCCCTGTGTGTGACAGTGTGGTGTGTCTCCATGTGGGGCAGGGCCCTGTGTGTGACAGTGTGGTGTGTCCTGTGTGGGGCAGGGCCCTGTGTGTGACAGTGTGGTATGTCCCATGTGGGGCAGGGCCCTGTGTGTGACAGTGTGGTGTGTCTCCATGTGGGGCAGGGCCCTGTGTGTGACAGTGTAGTGTGTCCCATGTGGGGCAGGGCCCTGTGTGTGTGTGACAGTGTGGTGTGTCCTGTGTGGGGCAGGGCCCTGTGTGTGACTGTGGTGCGTCCCCGTGTGGGGCAGGGCCCTGTGTGTGACTGTGGTGCGTCCCCGTGTGGGGCAGGGCCCTGTGTGTAACAGGCTGGTGTATTCCCACGCAGTGCGCCTTCCTGTTATTCTGCATGACTCCGGGACCCTGGAACGGGGCTCTAATACTGTACCATCGCGTCATACGACCACTATTTCTAAAACACCACGTGGCCCTAGACAGCGCCATGAACCAACTCAGCGGAAGAGCGTTGGACATAGCGGCTGGAATAACCCGGGACGGTGTGTATTCAGGGTGGATACTCAGTGAGCTTGATCTGGATCCTGGGTTTGTTTTATGAGACAGAATCTCACTGTGTAGAACAGGCTGGCCTAGAACTCACAGAGCTAGAATTGAAGGTGTGTGCCACCACACATCGCTAGGTCAGTCATTTTGTGGAGTCCAGGCTTGCCTCCAACTCACTAGGTGGCTGAGGGTGACCTCTTGGCCTTCCTGATCTTCGCGTCTTCCTGAGTACTGGGATGACAGGCTAACAGTGTCACCCTGCCCAACTCGCTCCTGGGACTCTGCTGACCCTCTCTCTGCCGTCTGTCCCCATGGCTGGATTCGCCTCTCTGTCTGCCCACCTGTCTCAAGCCTCCTGGCTCTGGCTACACTCCCTATCTTGCATTGCAACCACCCCCTGCTTGGCTCTGCTGCTCTCTTACTGTCTGCCTCTCTCTCCCTGGCTGTCTGGAACCAGTACTGCAGGCCCTGGCACGAGGCCGGGCTCTCGTCACCCCAGCATCAACAGTGGAACCCCCAGCCACTCTGGAACCAGACCGTACGTAACTCTGCAGGAGGGGTTGTGCAGGGGCGTGTGCATTCTGTGTGCATGTGTTTGATTGCACATGCTGCTCTGGGCATGTATTTGCAGGTGCGGATGCACCCTGGGACACAGTATGCCGAATCTGTGCTCAGTGTCTGCAGGGGTGAGCTGCTGACACACTCCCATCAGCCCCTCACCTCCCCTCTCACACTGTCCCTTTCCTCTCCACAGACAAGTCAGATCAGACTCTGCTCCTGAAACACAAGTGAGATCCCCTGGTAGCCTGTGCACAGAGCCCTTGGCCAATGTCAAAGAGCACACAGCCACAACCGAGGCCCAGGCCTCTGACTCCCCCTCCTCAGACTCCCAGACAGAGACCGAACAGCAGCAGCAACGCCGACCCTCGAGCCCAAGCAAGCCAGCAGCAAGTCCATCACGTCCATCACGGGCCACGAATGGGCAGTCCCCATCCCCAGTCAGCCCAGGTTCTGCATCTGCGTCCCGGGGTCAGCTGGCCACAGGCTCTGCTAGTGGCTCCCAGATTCCCAGTAAGGCCCGGGGCCGTCGCAGCCGGGGCAGTGTGTCTTCCAGGCCTGCACAGCGGACCCAGCTACCCAGTACATCCTTGGGGCACTCTCAACCGGCCATACGCTCTGGGGGGCCTTCACAGCCAGGGGGCCGGTCCTCAGGACCTACTCGGACAGCAGGCCGATACCCGGGGAACAACCAGCAGACCTCTCAGGCCTCGGCATCTGCCCAGCCAGCTGGCAGGTCGACAGCAGCTGCATCTGCACCCACCTCCACACAGCGCATCAGCGTCTCCAACCAGGGCTCGCCCAGAGCCCAGTCGCCCAGCACACCCCCTGATCCTAACCAGGCTGGCAGCAAGGCCCCCAGCGAGCCAGGGGATGAGGGTTCCAAGAACAACAAGCAGGAGCAGAAGGTGCAGGCCACAGAGGTGGCCGGCAGCAGCTCCGTGCCCAAGACCGAGCCCGAGTCTGAGCGGCTAGCCCCCTGTCACTCTGAGTCCTCTCTGGAGTACTTGTCCGAGTCCACCACGGAGATCACCTGTAAGTGGCCGAGTTACCAGCTGCGCTGCCCAAGACACTGCTGGCTCTTACAGCACCTGGCATACTAGGGCCACGCCTGGACACCTGCCTGCTGGAACCACTGGAGCACCGTGAGAGCCACACCAGACATCTGCCCTGAGAGCCACAGAAGAAAACTGCCCTACAGACCAAAGCCAAACATCTGCCACAGCGCCAAGTGAAACACCCACTTCTGAGCCCCCACATGTTCAACCTGCCCATGAATTCCGTGCGAAACATCTACCACGGGAGCCCCACATGAGCACATAAAAACATCTGTCAGGGTGCACATGAAACACCACCTGGGGTCCCCGTGTGTACCGTCTGTCCTCCGAAGCACGCAATAAAATCACCGGCTCAGGCTCACAAGCGCGTCAGCTATCAGGAATGAACCCCAACGTTCACGTGTGGTTAGGCCCAGGCAGAAAACCCATGTCCTCTCTTCTTCCCTGAGACAGCGTTTTGGTGTGTTGCCCAGGCTGGCTGGGAACATGTCTGACCTCAGCCACTCAAGTTCTGAGGTCACAGCCATGAACCGCCCTTGCGGGAAAAACATTAGTGTTTGCTCCAGATGAGGGGGTAGCCACAGGCAAGAGACATGCAATCAGCCACTCTGGCTGGGAGTAGAGTTTATTGGGGTTACCTACAGAAGTGGGGGGGTCACCCCAGCCAGGGTGACCAGTTCTCTCCCTGTGGTTCAAAAGACCAGAAAGCTTTCTCAGGGTTTTCTGAGATTTTTAATTTTTTTCTGTGTAGCTTTGGAGCCTTCATGGAACTTATTCTTGTAGAACAGGCTGGCCTTGAACTCACAGAGATCCACCTGCCTCTGCCTCAAGTGCTGGAATTAAAGGCTTGGGCCACCACCGCCCAGCAAAGTTTTAAATTTTTGTCTGTGCGTGAGGTGCTGGCTTGGACAGAGGTGCCAGTTGCAGGTGTGAAACCACCAAGGTGCATGCTGGGAACTGAGCTGGGGTTCAGCTCATGTGGCAACATGACTCCTGGCCCTTCTTTTGGTTTCTGAGCCTCCCTCCTCTGGTTTCTCTTCTAGTGCCCCCTCCTTCCTCCCTGTCCTTTCCTCCCTCCCTCAGGCAGGAATGTCTCAGTATGGACAACATAGCCACACACACAGACCAATCATCCCCTTCATAGACTCAGGGCCAAGTCTGTTTCCTCCTCTCTCTCCCCACAGCTCTGGCACACCTGACACTTGTGCCTAGGCAGTGGAGTGCTGGGCTGTGCACATGGGACCAGTGTGGGACAGGCCAGGTCCAGGCGCACCCTGCAGACAGCCAGTGGTACAGACCGAGACAGTTGGGAACTGAATTTTATTTTTCACAGTCCTCAGATGGAATCCAGGGATTCTGAATATTGGACCACTGCTCCATCCCTAACCACGCCCCCAGCCCCTCACTGGGGGTTCTAGGCGGGGATCCACCCTGACCACGCCCCCAGCCCCTCACTGGGGGTTCTAGGCGGGGCTCCACCCTGACCACGCCCCCAGCCCCTCACTCGGGGTTCTAGGCGGGGCTCCACCCTAACCATGCCTCAAACCCCTCATTTTTGCTGGCCTCTCTACCCCTAGCTCTTCAGTTGGGATATTCAGTAGAAATCACGGTGGGATCAGCCATAAACCGTAATGTATTTGCACACAATACTGTCACCAAGTTGTTCCTGGGGCCGACTTTGTCTTGTGTAACCCAATCTCTCCCTTCCAAGGCTCTGCTAGGGAAGTGTGGCTTCTATGCCTCCAACACAATTTCCAGAAAATGGAACATCTTAGAGCAGTCAAGAGTCACCCCCATCTTGGTGCATTTATGGAGGAGGAGGAAGTAAGAAACTTGGGATATTGGGCTCAATGCATTTATTAGTTCAAGATCATCCTCTGCTACATTGGGAATTTGAGACTAGCCTGGGCTACACGAGACTTTCTCAGAAGTATTGGTTTGGGTGTAGGATCACAGGTCTTTAATCCCAGAACTCAGGAGGCACAGGCAGGAGGACCTGGGTCTGAGCCAGCCTGATCTACATACCAGTTCCAGTCCAGCCAGGACTAACTACGTGGTGAGTTCCAGGCTAGCCTACAAGATCTACAAAAAAAAAAAAAGTAATAAAAATAAATTTCAGCAAATCATTGCAGAAGTAAGACCAAGAAGACTGCTGTGTGCCAGGGGTAATAGGAGCTGGTGTCCAAAGGTCCCAGGGCAGAGGTGCAAAGCCCTGGGGCAGGGTGGGGGAGGGGGACAGGGCCTGGCAAGTTTGAGGAGCAGTGAGAATCAAAAGCCCTTGTCCCTGGAGCAGAGGGAGCAGGGGGGGGGTACCTAGAGTGACTTGGAGATCTTGGCGAGGGCTTGAGCTTCTGCTCTGGATTCTTCCAGGGCAGTCATTAACCCCCCAGCCCCAGGTGATGTGCCCTTGGGCTGCAGCAGCTGGTTTGAAAATGTGATCTGGCTACAGATGTGGCCTGGGTGGGTAGGGGTGTGGGGAGTCCAGCGTGCTCAGAGTTGGGGATGGGGGGGGGCTGCAAAAGGGAACTGGCAATAGCTCCTCCCCTCTGAGGTGGGCCCCACCAACCAGATCAGCCAATGATGAGGCAGTGGGAAGGAGGGGCCTCCTGTCAAGGCCAGAAGCTCGCTTGCTCCTCAACCTGGCCTGTTAATTCTATCCACAGAGGAGCCAGGTATGGGTTAGGACAGGATCAGGGGACACCAGGATCAGCCTCAGCTGCATAATGACTTAGGGTCTAGACTAGGCTAGGTGAGACCTTACTGACTCTTACTGAACTAGGAAGCCATGAGTCTGGCTAAGCCGGCCATCAGCCCCAGGATCCTCTGCACAGCCTTTTCACAGCTGGGGTTTGAACGCAGGTCCTCACACTTGCCAGGCAATCACTCCACAACAATGTCAGGCCCTCCGTCTACTTCTATTTATTATTTATTTTTCAAGATATGGTTTCTCTATAGCTTTAGAGCCTGTCCTAGAACTCGCTCTGCAGACCAGGCTGGCCTCCAACACAGAGATCCACCTGCCTCTGCCTCCTGAGTGCTGAGATTAAAGACGTGCGCCACCACCGCTTGACTGTCTACTTTTTGAGACGGTCTCCTTAAACTTCCCCCTGCCCCGCCCCCGCTGGGATCACAGGCCTGGGCCAGCGAAGGTATCTTCCTGCGGTCTTCATTTTCGTTTACTAATGACTCCCAATGTTTTCAAATTAAAACATCCCCTTTTATTGATTACCACAAAGAGCCAAATTTGAGATGAACGTCGTTTTAGGGGATAGTTCCCTGTCTGTCATTGGAACCAGCAGTCTGGGCAATACTGCAGTACCCAGGGGAACAGCCAGGCCTCACGCTCCTGGCATGCGCCAGTAATACCAGCCACCTATGCCTTTCCTGGGTTTCCCGTGCTGTCATGCGTGCCGGGCTCAGCACCAGGACCCGACTGGAGATGACCCTGCCCTGGACTCTAGAGGTCCCCAAGGCCTACTGGAACTGGCCCATGCAGACCATCTTTCTGCCAGGGAATTCATGGTCCAGCCACCAGGGGGAGCTAGGATCCAACAGATCCCTGTAGACCCCAGCTGCACGCTGTGTGGGATTTGGGAGAGATTCTTGGTGCTCTCTGCCTGGCGCCATAAAAGACTACCACATAACCATTAAACAAAGTGACCCCCTGCTTATCCCATAACAGTACTGCGCCTCCCCAGGACTTGTTGGGTCTCCCGCATACAGTCAGCGCTCAGTAAATGTTCATCGGAGAGCCAAGTGTCCACAGAGAGCTAAAAGATGGGAAAACTGAGGACTTTGGATAGAGGCCAGAGGGGCTCTTGCGGAGGAGCAAGGGTAAAGCTGACAGTCCGCTAACCTCTGGATCCCAGCCAGACCTGGATGGTCACCGAAGACAGGTTAGACCATATGACAGAAACAGGACCCGGAGGGGACGGCCTAAAAGGACACCCCACTAGGGATGGTTTGTTGAGTGGCCGTAGGATAGACACCCATGATGTACAGAAACCTGGAGGGGGGAGGGATTGGAGGTTTATCGATTCTCTTGTGTGTTCCCAGTCTCATATGTCCAGTGCACTGGCAGGGGGTGTCAGGAAAAGATGGGAATGGGTGTGCCTGAGCACAGTGACGGCCACTTTACTGGGGTGTCCCCAAGCCTGTACAGCTGGAAGTGACAGGGAAGGGATTTGTTCCTGTTAAACAAAGTTTAAGTTGTTTAAGTTCTTGTAAAAGTTAAATAGTAATTTTAGAAGGAATGAAGCGGTCCATAAAGTTCTTAGATAGGACGCAGGCAGGCCTTTAATCCTAGCACTGGGGAGGCAGAGGCAGGTGGAACTCTGTGAGTTCGAGGCCGGCCTGGTCTATGCAGCCAAGATTATATACACAGTGAGAACCTGTCTCGAAATAATCCTGGCTGGCGGGAGATTTTCCTGAGTCACTGAGTCAGGGGGACACCTGGTGAGGCTCCGACCTCCGGGAGTTTATACTGGACAGCGCCGGGCAGCCAGGAGAACTCGGCTCTCCTCTGCAGGACTCCAGAGCCGAGCATAGCCAGCGTGGGGCAGCAGTAGCCGGTCCTGTGTACCATCAGGGCTGACCAGTCGCCTGGCAGCCAACAGGTACTCTCGATGGGGAGCCAGTGATGGGCAAGGACAGTGGCCGGGCGCCCACACATACTCTCGAGTGCGCAGCGGAGAGCGGTTTTTGTAGATGAGAAGAATACGCACCTCATAGCGGGTCTCTTGGGCCTGGCGGTGGCGGCCCAGCACGCGTGCCTGAAATACTGCACGAAGGTAACACCGAGGGTCAGGCGGACCCTCAAGACTTTTGGGTCAGCTGAGTGCAATGGAGAGGGTCAGAGCAACTATCTAGGAGAAGTTAAGGGTCCTTGGGGTCAGAAGAAGGAGCCGAAAGGTCAGGGGTCTCACCAAAGTCGCTGCCGCAGAAGTGGAGAAGCCGGTGTGCGCGACCCCGGCTGTCAGGGCAAGGCCCGCAGGGGTCTACGGTGGGGGGGGGGGTGGTGTTGTGAGTGACACAGGCCGGACTTGCTTCCTGCCAGACCCCGCCCCCCCTGTCCCCACCTCACCTGGTGTCAGGGATGCCACCCTGGCAGGAATGGCCTCGGGGACCACAGGGGTCTCCGCAGGTTGAGGCTCCACCTCCCGAGGTTGAGGCTGTCGCAGGGGCCAGCCCAGGGCCTGCGCCTGAGACTGGAAGGGACCATAGCGCTCCCGGGGCAGCCAGAACTCGAAGTGCACTCCTGGGTTGGGCTCCCGCAGCAGCACCTAGAGAGCGGGAGGGCGCGCGGGAGCTGGTGGCTCGCTCTCCCCTCGGACCTCTGCCTCCCCAGTTAACCTACCCCAGTGTCCCGCCTCAAACCGTCCACTCCCGCCCACCTGCAACAACAGCTCCTGGGAGGTGGGTCCGGACGCCTGCAGGGTCTCCTCGGGGCCCACGCCGCGGGTGTAGACCACGCGGGTACCCGCGACCTCGTAGGTGCCAGGTGGGCTGAGCACCCCGTCGCCGTTGATCACGTAGCGGCCGTCGCGTGCCACTAACGCTGCAAGGAACCAGTCAGCCTGCGCTCGCGGAAACTGCCTATCCCCACACCCCAGTTTCCCTCAGTTTCCCCTGATGCTCCACCGTACCCAGGTGGTTGTGGCTGCTCTGGGCCACGCGGATGTGCCTGGCGCCCTCGGGGATCAGAGTCACGTTCCAGTAGCCGGCGAAGGCACCTGGGACAGGCGAGAGGTTGAGGGTGTAATGCGGCAGGATTTTCTGGGATGTTCAGGTGTGCTCAGGGGTGCACAGTAGCGGGTTGCACTGGGACGCACTGGGGTATACAGGGGAGAGATGCTTTGGGGTGCGCAGGGGAGGGATGAGCTGGGCAGCGCAGGAGAGGAATGTTCTAGGGTGCACAGGGAGGGATGAGCTGAGGTGCGCAAGGGAGCGATACGCTGGGGCTCACAGTGAAGAGGTGCACTTTGGGTGAGAGAGTCATGCGAGCAGGGATGGATAGTTGCGGATTAAATGAGAAGCTACGGAGAAGAGGCAGGGAAGGGGTTAAAAGGGCATTTTTTTCGAGAGAGGGTGGGGCGCTTTGACAGAAGCCAATCAGGAGAAGGGCTCGAGGAGCGGGGCCTCCGAATGTCCAATCAACGAGAGCCTTGGCTCCTGGGAGCCCGCCTTGTTAAAGGGACATCTTTCTCAACGATACTCCTCAAGCGCATGCGCTGAGGCGGGACGGGGGTAGTCACCCGCGTCGCGAAACACGCGCTGCACGAAGAGGCACGAGTCGTTGGCGCCACCGCAGAGGCCGCAGCGGTCCTCGACGGCGCCGGAGCCCAGCAGCCCGTCACAGCCGGCGCTCTGCGGGGGCGAGGGCACTGGGTCAGGATGGATGGGGCTGCTGGAAGGGGCGTGATCAAACGAAGCGGGCGTCGCGAGTGGGCGGGGCGAAGGGCGAAGCAGAGGCGGGGCTGAAGAAAGTGCCCGCAGGGACTGAATGTGAGTTAAGCAAAGTGGGTTGGGTCAGGTGGTGGGCGGGGCTTGAATATTAAGGCTGGATCTGAAAGAAGGAAGGACCTAGGCAGAGTCCGGTTAGGAGTGGGTGTGATGGGCTAGGGGGAAAGCCTGTGGGAGGAGCTACGAGCGTGTAACTCGCGGGGTGGGTGGAACCTGGAGCCAAATGGGCGGGGCTTTGAAGGAGCCTGAGCCTGAGGCTTGGGGCCTGGATCTGAGCGATGGGCGGAGTATAGTTTGTAGGGGAAGGAACTGATGTAATTGGCTGGAGGCCGTCTGGGCGGGGTCACACATAAAATAGACGTGGTGGGGCGGGGCCAATGGGTCCTCACCAGACAACGGCCTGCTATGCAGAGGCCCTGGGCCCCCGGGGTGCAAGGGGTGCCATCCAGCACGCGCCCGAAGCTATGGTAGAAGGCATGGCCCTCAGCCAGGCAGTTGAGGTCACACAGGTTGGGTGCTGAGGGCGGGAGGGTTGAGTGAGCCCGGGGCCTCCAACTCATCGCCAGTCCCTACCCGCAGTTCAATGCAGCTTCCCCAGCCCTCACCTCCAGCTTCCTTCCTCCAGGCTCTGTCCCCTTCTATGGCCAACCTCCATCCTCTCCTCTCCAGGCCGTGTACTTTCTTTCTGCCTTTTTTTTTTTTTTTTTTTTTTTGAGACAGGGTCTCTGTACTAGAACTTGTACTAGTCTCTGTACTAGAACTTGCTCTGTAGACCAGGCCAAACTCAGTGATCCACCTGCCTCTGCCTCTCTTGTCCTGGGATTAAGGGCATGCAGGATCACCTCTCGGCCCATAAATTTCCCTACACTGCTTTGTACCGCTTCTCCATACCCCAACCCTCTTCCCTCCTCCTCTTTCAGACCCAATAAAACTGCCTTTAGTAGCCCTGGATTCCGGCTGTACTACCAGCCTGCAGTGTACCTCAGTTTCCCTCTCTGTCATATAAGCCCCTCAGGCTGGCTGGTGGCAGGGGGAGACAAGGCCAACCTAGTCAACGCCTTGGGCGCGGGATAGGGCCCCAAGGGTTGATGAAAGTCTCTCCGTTTTAGGTCGGTGCTATCTCTCTCCAGCACTGCGGTGGCCGAAGCTGCCTGTCTCCCTTCAATCTGGAGGCGTGCTGCCCCGGGCACTTAGTTATATAAGCTGCTATTTTCAGCTCCGTGCGACAACATTTCTTGTTAGTGGGATCAGTCTGAAAACTGTTGGCCTCTGGATAAAACTCTAAACCAATCCACAGCCTGGAGTTCGATCCTGTGTAAAAGGGACCTTTTCTTTCCTCCACCAGCTCCTACATATGCTTCAAAATCCCATCCAGTGCCTGCCTCTCTGAGTATTTCTTAACTCCTTTCAAAGTTCTCTTTTTCTTTTCAACCCCAGGAAGTCAGATTACTCACCCCCGTGGAAGGGCACCCACTGATAGGTCTTCTGGCTGCCCAGGACGGGATGGCCATTGTAGAGAGCACACTGCAGGTCTCGGAAGGGTTTTGCCCCTGGTGGGCAGTCCTGGGAGAGGATATAGACGGGTGGATAAGACCAGTGACACCAAACAGGGTTATTTGGGGTGAGTGTAACAAAGCAAGAGAGATTCAGGGCGGACTCTGGGGTTTACCGGCAGCTGGCACACTCGGTATTCATGGCTGTCTCCCCAGCAAGGTTCCTCCCCGGGAAGTCTGCAAGAAAAGGGTGTTCTGGGTGGAGCAGGACTCCCCCACCCTCTCGGGGACCCCTTCCCATCGCCTGCCCCCACCAGCCCCACCCGCATTCCAGCTGGCTCCGTGGGATTAAAGGGCACACTGCGTGTGTGGGCAGGCAGAGGGCGCGGCCCGGCGGGCGGCAGTGGAGGGAGGGGCTCCCGACTTACCGGACACAAGGGCGGCTGCGCACCGAAACGCCCCGGCCACAAGAGCTGGAACACCTGCTCCAAGACCCCCAGGGCGTCCATTCCCCGGGCCCCTACTTGAGGGCAGAGAGGAGGATCAGCCAGGAGGAGAGCTGGGGTCTGCCGTCCACATTCCTGTGTGCTTCCAGGGCTCCTTCACCCCTTACCTGAGCAGTACCCCTCAAATCACAGCTCAGGAGGGTCCACAGCAAGAGCAGAAGATTCCGGAAGAGGCGGGGTCTGAGGGAGCACAGAAGTCCCAAGAGGCGGTGATCAGCGGGACCAGGGTGGATTGCCATCTCAGCCCTGGCTGGCTGTGTGATCCCCGATGGCAGCTAAACCTCTCTGTGCCCTCTTGTCTCTAAAAAGAAATGAGGTAACAACAGTCCCGCCCCCATTTCCGGAAAGCCTTGAGGGGATTATTGGCTCAGGTCAGGCACTCAGTGGGGACTAGCAACTTTTACATGTTGTTAGTTACTTGTTTTAAAATTAATCTTGTTTTTAGGTGGATGTGACAGCGCACTCCTTTAATCCCAGCAGTTGGGAGGCAGAGGCAGGCAGATCTTTGTGAGTTCCAGGACAGTCAGGACTACACAGAGAAACTGTGTCCTTAAAAACTAAATAACAGAATATATTTTTACTTCTAGTGTGGTGGCCGAAGATGGCAGAAGCATCAACCCCCTTCAAGTTGCGCTGGTTACAGTCATGAGCAGCCTGACAAGGTGCTGGGTACCCAGTGTGGGTTCTCTTAAAGCTCAGGATGAGGTCTTTAACCCTGAACATCTTTCCAACTCTTTGTTTGAGACAGGGTCTCACTGTGTAGTCCAGGCTGGTCTGGGTAGCCTTTAATCCCAGCACTCGGGAGGCAGAGGCAGGTGGATCTCTGTGAGTTCTAGGCCAGCTTGGTCTACAAGAGCGAGTTCCAGGACAATTAGGGCTGTTACACAGACAAACCCTGTCTCGAAAAACCAAAATAAATAATAAAAATAAACAAACAAACAAACAAATAAATAAATACATGGTGTGCCCCACAACTCCTGGCTAGCGTGTTCTGTTCTAGTGCACACAGCTGG